>NW_017728948.1:47573037-47586761 GCF_001723895.1 Crocodylus porosus
GGTTGCCAACATCAGCTTGCATGGACATGTAGCTTTCCTTCACATAGAGAGCTACACCCCCGCCCCTTTTGTCAACATGATCCCTCCTGTACAGGGTATAGCCCTCTATACCCATGGTCCAGTCATGGGGGGCTCTTTGGGGATTTTGGGCTGTGCTGAGCTGCAAGCAGGGGGGAAAGCTGGGCAGACCCCAGCTGGGGTCCCATGCTGATAGGAAAGGGAAGGCAGGGGGGTTTAAATCCCCTCTCCCCCTTCAGTGAAAATTCCTGTGGGATGTATTTATGATATGTTGGAGCCTGAACTCTCTGCCCTCTGTGAGTACCTAGATGAGAACCTGGACTGGGGCTTTATACACAGATCCACTTCACCTGTGGGAGCTCCTGTCTTATTTATCAACAGAAGGATGGGAGTCTCCATCTATATGTTGATTATTGGGCTCAACTCAAAATGGCTCAAATCTAAACCAGATTTGATCTCTGGGGAGCCTGTAACCTGATGCAAATCTGTTCTGGGGAAGATTGCTTTTAGAATGCGATATGGGCATTTGGAATAGATTCTCTTGCCCTTCAGACTCATTAATACCCTGGCTACTTTCCAACATCTTATCAATGACATGCTATGAGATTTACTGGACCAATTTGTAATTGCCTATCTGGATGACATCCTGACTTTCATGGAAAAACCTAGCCAACATGCAATGCACATCTGAATAGTACTGAAAAGACTGTGTCAATATGGCCAGTTTGCCAAATTAGAGAAATACACATTTGACCAAACAAAGATCAAATTTCTTGCATTTGTTCCATCTCCTGAAGGCCTGAAAATTGGACCCCAAGGAAGTGTCAGGCTATCTGTGAATAGAAACCCCCCTGGAATGTCAAAGAGCTCCAGAGATTCCTAGGATTTGTGAATTTGTATTGTAGATTCATTGAAAACTTTGCCCAGGTAGTAAGTCCCCCATGACACTACTGCAGAAGTAGGTCCAGTTCTACTGGTCCAAGAAGGCCCTGCAAGCATTTGGACCCATGAAACAGGCCTTCACTTCTGCCCCTGTCATTGGTAATCCTTTACATTCGAGGATGATTGCCTTCAATGATTGTTTTTTTTGTGGGTCCGAAAATGGATGACGAGGCCAATCCAGGATCAACAGATTGTTGCAGATAAGGGCATGTATGGGGTGGGTGGCTCTCTGGGTTCTTGATTAAGTCCGCAACACACCATTTCTGTTGTTCCCACTTTTCAGTCTCCTGTCTTCTGTTGTCATCCTGCTGGCCCTGTGTTCACCTGTCCAGACCCTGCCCTTCCATTTGTAGTAGAGATAGATGCTTTTAACATTTAACTGTGCAGTGCTCTCCTAACTGCAGGACTCACAACAGACCCTACACCTCTGCACTTTCTTTCCCAGATAACTTACCCCAGCAGAACAGCATTATGAGATCCTGGATTGGGAACTCCTGGTCATCCATGTGGCCTTTAGCAAATGGTGGCAATACCTTGAAGGTGTGTGATATGAAATACAGGTCCTTATAGACCACATGAATCTAAAATACTTCATCAAGCTAAAAGCTCTCAAGCAGAAGTAGCTGTTCTGCATGCTTTTCTTCTCCTGTTTTGATTTCCAAATAACATACCAACCCAGGTCCAGAAACAGGAAAACAGTTGCATTATCCCAAAAGATGAAATATGATGCTGATCATATGCAGGTGTCAGCTGAACACAAACCTATTCTTAAGCTGCAAAATGTCACCAGCAACACTCTATCCATGGACTTGAAGTCCCTGCTTCAAGCTGCCACCTAAGAAGAAATTCCCTCTGAGAAGTCTGCTCTCTCTTGACAGCCCCACTGCTGCACAGCTTGGGGCTCAGTTTCCTAGACAGATCTCCTGGCTTTGGATCTCCTGGTTTCTTCTGACCCCAAAGTGACCTCCAGACCTCACTGCCTACAGTCCAGCATGACAGTGTTAGGCCAGAAGGACTGAGGTTGCAGTGCATGTGGTTGGGAGAGGAGAGAACTGGGCTGCTCACTGCTGTGTGGCAAAGGGGCGGGGGAGGGGGGGGAGTTAGGCAGCCTGGCTCCCCACCTCTCTCAGCTGCCTGTGCTACACAGGCAGCTCTGTACCAGAGGCAGATGAGCAGCCCTTCAGTCCCACTGCCATGCATACAGCAGAGGCAGCTTGGCTCACTCCACCCCAAGCCCTACAGTCTGGCCTCCCACACCAGCATATCTCTGCCTGCCACAGGACCCCCATCCCAGCTGCATGCATGACCCATTTGCAGTGCAGTCAGGCTGTGCACACTGCTTACACACTTCAGACTCTTCCCAGCTGCTACAGCGGGAAGAGAATGGCAGCTGGGCAGAGCCTGCATACTAATCCTTTGCAGTCTCATGCAGCCTGTGGGCCACCAGCTGGACAGCCCAGTTGTAGGTAATATATGCTGCCCTCCAAAAGATATAAAAATATTCTCTCTCCTCCAGGTGCTTTGTGACCACCACCACAACAACAAAAGAAAGAAAAGACCTTGAAAACTATCCAAATTATTCTGCTGCTATGGAAACCAAATGATCTTTCACACATCAGTACATGCTAATGTGTTCGAACTTCATTATGAAACTCTAGTAAGGCTTATCTTCTTGTCATAATGAAGTGTTTTATATAACATCTCTTGAATTGATGCAAAAGTATTCTATGATGTTATCATCACAGAATGTAATCTATTCTACAATGATAATGCTTTTATTATAGGATTTTAACTTGGGTTACTCAGGTTAGCAGGTCCTGTGCCTGAGCAGTAAAGTATCTGACATGGCTAAGGGGAAATTGTGTGTGTTGCTGTATAACAGAAAAATGGATATAAGGAATATCCTCACACTTATGTTAATGCTTTCCTCAGCTAAAGTACAAATGTATCTCACTCATTCTCTGATAGCAACAGGAAAATGTATTAGCTCTTTTAGCTCTAGTCATCTTTGTAGAGACCCTGTTTTTCCTATGTACACTCATCCCTCAAAACTACTCAGTATACTTCTCTTACAGTACACAGAGGATCAACTAATTAATTTCCTAGAAATAAGTCAGCTTCGCTACTTTGCAGATACCCACATTAGATAAGACAAATTTTGTTTCTTCCTATGGCTAGGAGGAGAGACATAAGAACTTCCTGAGAGAGTGCCATGCAGGTTCTCCACAGTCTGTCAAAAGTTTGGTAAAGATTTAGGTGTTTTTGAATGAATGTATACCTGCTAATATTTAAATAGGACAAAATCCACATAGGACAAAATCCCTTAGCCCAGGGATTCAGTACACCAGTTTCCACTGCACAGCTTGGGGCTGTCTCCTAGCTCCTGTACTCAGGGGTGCACTTCAGCACCTCTGTTCATGGCCTCCTTCACCCCTACAGCCACAACTCAGTCCTCCAGCTTCAAGTCTAAATGAAACCAAAATACAAGCCAATTACTTCAAAATGAAAACAGGCAGTCTTCCTCCTTAAGTAAATGCTGCCCACAGACCTTACCTTCTTGGGAGCCTTCCTCCCAGCTTCCCTGGGTGGCTTTGATGCTTGTCTCCAGCAGAACCCACACTCTCAAGAGCTCCTCTCCCTGCTGCCTGGCTCTCCCAGTATGACTCCCTGCTCAGCTTAAGCCCCTCAGTCTAGTCTCCTTCTGGCCACTTGGCTGAGTCTGCCCACTCCCAGTCACAGGGTACAGCTAATTGCTCCGCTGGTGGCCTGGCCTCATCAGTCCTGAGCTGGGTCCACCTGTGCAGCAATTCCTAACAGCCTTTTCCCCAACCTAGGTTTCATATTTTCTCAAGCTTGCTCCCCCCAGTAACAGAGGCAGGGGTTGCTGCTACATATACAACAATGTGGCAGCCAGCCTGGTCTTCTGACTGTTCTCTCAATGTTTGTTCAGGTTTGTCTCCTTTGATTGTGTCGTTGTTGGAGGCATAGGTGAAGGCAGAAAAAAATATTTGGGGTGGCTCAGCATGTGCACACATGTGTGCATGTACCACCCCCCCCGGGCAGGTAAGCCTGTTGGGGAAGGAGCAGGGAGAAGGGGGAAAAGCTGAGGTGGTGGGGCAGATTGAGGCCCCCGCAGTGAGGGAGGGAGTGGAGAAGCAGCAGGGGCAGGGGCAGGGGCCAGGGCAAGCTGGGCAGCAAGACAACCTGGTTGGCTCATCCAGAGGTGTGGCTACTGTATGCACCCTGGCAGAGCCCTGGGGGATTTGCCCTGCCCCATCTGCATACAGGGTGGAGGTGGCTGCCACTGTGCACTGCGCCCTGCTCCCCACTGCAGCTGCCCTAAGAGCCGCACAACGCCATGTGCATCCTGCCACTGATATATTCTTATGATTAAACAAAATCATAATGGTAAATGCACTATCTGTATAGGATCACACAGGTACTTTATTTAGTAAAAGAAGATCTTGCATATTTCAATGCATTTAAGTGTGGTTTTACCAAAGCAGGTGTGTTTACCTGTAAAACACTGACATGCTTTTCAACTGTTTGGCTTTCTTGTTCTAATAGAAATGTGAACTTGCTTAAACTAGTTACCTTTTGTCCATCTCCCACAAACCAAGACAATGTGGTTTCACTTTTGGAAAACAGTAATTGCCATATTTGATCAGACACACAATGCTTCTAGCTTCAGTGTTCAGGTGTTATATTTTGATGCAATGCCTCACACCCTGGGGGAGTGGCTGTAACAAGGTTCTACTTCAGGGGTGGCTGTGATGCCCCCTCAGCCTCCGCCAACTTTGCTTTCTTTGATCACTGTCTTCTTCCTCTTGCCCACCATACCTTGATGAAATGATACTTTCAGAAAAGGGAAGCTGCCCAAGGGCTTCTCAAGACAGATCTCATGAGCACTGGTGTCACTGCTCATCACCTTATGAGCTAATTAAGTGGACTCCATCCAAACAATACCCATGCCCTATGGTGACAACCTATTCAAAATGCAAAAGCAGGACACATGCAACTGAAAAAAACCCAACAACCATGGTATGTGGGCTGCTGTACCACTGGCATTGCCTGGAGGAGCTCTACCACAAGGGTATGTGTGAGGGGGTGATGTAGGGCACTGGTGGGGGATGGCTGGAGGAGTGGTAGAAGGGTGAGGAGAGCTGGCCACCCCACCCCCAGCATGCACACACATGGGGGGAGGAAGGGTAATGCTGCTTTCCCCCGGGGGGAATGTTGTAAGGGTGAGTTCAACCTTCTGGAGCATCCTGGTGGGGCAGGGCCACAGACCCTGTGACATCTCTGAATAACATGTGCAGCCAGGGGAACAGAGCTCCAGAGGCCGGGAGTGAGGGTTGTGACACATGGGAACTGTGTTGAGGGGAACCTGGGACAAATGCTGTCCCAGAGTCATTCAACCCAGGATTGGGACTTGATGTTTACATTTTGGGACTGTCCCACCTAATTAAGGGTGTGTGATCATCCTACCATGCCTGTGCCTCACAGATGTCACTCATTCCTTTCTCTCTGCTGTTCCTAGCCCCCCTCAGGCTACAGGCCCCTCCTGGGCTATGGGCCCCCTGGCCCTTGCCTCTTTTGGATTACAGGATCCTTGGCCCCCTTGGTCTCCAGCTGTGCCCCCCAGTCTTTGCTGCGCTCTGTGAGCCCTAGCCCTGCTCCTAAGCCAGTTTAGACTCTTGGACTCCCTTAGCCAGTCTCCAGCTGTGGCACTTCTTGATCTTTGACCACTATCTCTGGACTCTGGCCCCACACCCAGAGCAGTGAGACTTTTGGGCTCCCCAGCCCTGTTTACACTCATCCCTCCTGGGCTCTGGCATCAGTCCTAGTGACTGGGTCCCACAGCTCAGACTTGCATTCTCAGTTTCACTGTTGGCTCAGATCCTTTTCTTGTCAACACTTCCAACTCCACCCCTACTAGGGTGCAGGCTCCTGGCCCTGCCTACTCATCCCCTCCTGGGCTCAAGGTATCTCCCTCTGGTCCCCATGTTCCCAAACATGCTCGGACCTTCTCCTCCCCTTAGTTCCTTCCTAACCTTCAGAGTTGCTTACCCCAGCTCAGATGTCAAGCAGGACTCCTACTGCCTAGGAACTCCTCTCTTAATGACTTCCAGGGCTAGACTGCCTGGCCAGCTCAGGGGCTTATATTTTGCTAACCCACTCCTCTTCTGGTCAGGTGACACTCTAATTGGCCCCTGCCACACCTGCAGACCACTTCTTATGCTCTCTGCCTTCTCTTAAAGTAGGAGGAGCACCAAGCTTGTTGCTACAGTAGATAATAGGGATGGGTTGGCTTTACTCTGAACCAGTGGGAACTTAGAAATTTGGGGGGAAAGTTTTAATGCAAATGAGAAATGAAATGAACAGCATTTTCTTGTAGGAATACCAGCATAGTATATATTTTAGGGAGTTTCATATTTTGTTTAATTTCTGTGAATTCCTGATTTGTGGAGGGCAGGACCACTCTATTAAACACTTTAAATAGTTCCTAATAGTAGCTGATTGCTAATTTAAAATAATAAAACTCTGTGATTCTATTGAAATATCAGACTTTGAACACTAGAGATTTTGATTTGTCAAAATATTGTAAGTTCACTGTCTCTGATAAAAATGTAACTTGATCTCAACTCCATACAAAAAAGTGAGTCATGGATATAAGTATCAATGTCAAACAACAATGCTTGTCATCTCACAGTGGGATTTTGGTTTCCTTTGGGCTTAATATTCTAGCAATGGGCTTTTGCAAAGACACTATAGGGGCAGTCAGTGGTTTTTCCTAATGTAAAGGGAAGGTATTTCAGTAATGATATTGTAGGTTTCCCACTGAATATGTGGACAGATACAGGACATGTATGTGGATGAACAATTTTTAAAATTTCTGTACGTTGCTGCTGTCATGTTTTGTGATGGAAGAAAGACCCATTGCTACAAAGCTGTATCTGCTGACCCATTACAATTGTAAAATTAAAACTATCCTTATTGATACAGTAGCAGAAGCTAATGTAAATACATGTTAACTAACATAGCGTAAATAAATTTCATATTAATGCATTTTTATATACAGGTGATCTGTGCTTTGTGTTTTCTGAATAGTGAATATACATTAGGTGCTTTTGCAAATGGTAAGAGGCTAGCAAATGAGAGCTCTACATGAAAAGTTAATATTTGAAATTTCATATTACTTCCAGAGATGCATACATATAAAACTTATAGATTTTACCTTCCTATTTCTATTCTGTAGATACTATTTAGTTTAATTTTATTTGGACTTCATATTCATCAAGATCTCAGCCACTTTGAGCTGTCTCTGACACTGTTTTCCTCAGTAATATCCCATGACCCTTGTGCCTCTACTGAACAATTCTACATTAGGAAACTTGAAGAGATGCATTGTACTAGGCAAAGCACTAGCAGAATGCCACTCAGAATTCTCTGATATATACTTCGTCTTGTATGGTGCACCATATCTTTAGCTTACTGGATGTGGAGTGTGCTCTATTGGCTGGTGAGGAGTACAGTCATCACCAGGGATCCAGGTTTTCTGTTTGTTGTGGAAAAACACATATTTTCTCTTTTAAAGGAGAAAAATGCGGTTTTAAAAGGAGAAAAAATGTTGGTTTCCCCTTGCAGGCTGGCGGAGTTCCAGCCCACAAGGGGCTGCTTAGGGCTGAGGGGAGCAGGAGGAGGCTGATCACATTATGTGCCATGTGCACATGCACTCATGTATGTGGGAGCCAGGCAACGTGGTGGAAAGCAGCTCCCACAGCTCCCTGCAGTCACTTCTGTGGGGGCATAGGTGGGGCAGGGAGGCAGAGGCAGTACATCGGGGCAGGGCATGGAGGAGCACATGTTCCCCTCAATTTGTTCACCCACAGAAGGCATGGGACTGCAGCCTTGGCTGGACTGGCGTGGGGAGGAGCCACCACCGTGGCTCTGCCAGCAGCATGAGTGGGGCTGTGTTGCCCTCATCTCCTCCCACTGCCAGCCACTCGCATGTTGGACTATGGCTCTACCCTGCTGCCATGGCCCAGCTGCTGCTGCTGTCGCTGCCACCACTCCCCTCCCTTACCCCAGCATGGGGAAAAATAAATACTGACAATATTCAAGATGCCGAAATTCAAGATGAGTTCCCCTCCCTTATCCGAACATGCCAAAAAACCCCCTTTGTCTTGATTTCAAGTATGAGCTTGTGAGGGGCAGGTGGCTGCCCCAGTCCTGGTCCTGACCCAGGCTTGGGTTCAGAACCATAAATGCTGATCCCAAGAAATCCTTGCTTCATGTTTATTTGCAACTTCTTCCCTGCTCTATGGTGTCTGTGTCACTCCTGCCCCACTGCCACCACATGCACTTGGGGCTCCAGCTGCTGCCTGGCCTGGCAGTGGTGGAAGTGGTGGCAGAAGCTCTGGCCCCAATCCTGGCCAGGGCCAGGGCCAGGGCCAGGGCCAGAGCTGTGTTCCATGCCCTGGCCTAGAGCTGGACCCAAAGCCATGATGGGCTCAGTGGGGTGGTGGGGGAGAGAGCACAGGGAGAAGTGGTGAGGGGGGAGGTCTGGGGGAGGCCTGAGGGACACTGTGTAGTGGTAGGGACAGGGGACAGGAGCAGCAGAAGAGAACTGGATTGTGTAGACACCAGAGGCAGGGGACGAAGTGATGAGGGAGGCAGGGGGCACAGGCAAGGGGATGCAGGTAGCAGGGACAGGAAGTGGGAGAGCAAGGGGTATGGGTTAGGCTGCCTAACTCTCCCACCACCTGCTCCCCCACTGCCTGTTTCTTAGAACTGCTTTCCCACTGCAGTAGTGACAGGGGTAGGGGGGACGAAGTTAAGACAATCCTCCAATAGTTATATTTTATACATGCAAAATTATAAAAAAATGACAACATTTTCCATGCATAGAAACTAATTATTTGGGGGACATCTTAAATTGAAGTCACCTTGGACTCCAGCAAATGTAGTATTACACTTCTGTAATACTAAATGTAGTATTACATTTAGTACTACATGTACTACACTTCTCTCTATGAGCTTGTTTTCCGGTCTTTTGGCACAGAACTTTTTGTTATATAATTTAATTTTGAATCCCAGAATATAACTTCACATTTCATATCGAGTGAATCATGAATTCTATTTATCCAAATCAGTGAGAATTTGTTGGCTTGATTTTATTGCTTGTCCCAATATTTTTTTCTGAAAAAACATGTTTAGCAACTTTAGAAATGAGCATCCATTTAGGTTAAACTTTCTAAATACATCATTGCAGTTTCAGTACTGACCTCATTGACATGTCTATATCTATATACCCTGACATTCCTTTCGCACCCTGGTCTTTTAACACCAACTTTTATGCAATTTCTTGAGTGACATTATCACATGTAACTAAGCTTTTTCTCAGTCAGAACTCTCACAGCCTGTTTTAACTTTAGTGAATTTCTATACCCTCCCTTTTACAGCTTTCGTTTTTTTAAACCTTCCAGTTCTCCTGTCCCCTAATGTGGCTTGCCTTTTTCTCCTTTCAGTTTGTGCAGCTCCAGTCTCCTCTTTCTCTTTTCTCTGTTTCCTGTTCCCTCTCCTTCTCCAGACTCTGCCCACTATTGATCTTCCCTTCCAGTCATCCTGAAGTTCTGTTATTCAGCATCATGGTTGGCAATATCAGTTAAAGTATCCTTTTAACAAATATCTGCAAGTTTAGTAAAATGGAATATAGTTATATTTATAATTATAAAATAGTATAATTAAACCTGTTTGGAAAAATCATTGTTGAGAAGAAAAATGGAGATAACCACCAGCAAATATTGCAAGGGAGGGAAGATCCAGCACTTCTGCAACAGCCAAAACAATGTTGTAACAGGAGAGAAAGTCATCTGGAAAATGGCTGTATTGCTCTCACACTGAAAGACAATCTCTTTTAATGATATCAGGATGAACATCTTCTAACATGTAAGAGTGGCATTCTGGTTTTCTGCCTCAAGGCACAAAACATATTGCTGTACAACTTCCATTTCTTTTGTATATGCTTTTTTCTGGTCATTCTGCAGTAGTTCAAGTTTCCTTCACCTCCACAGCTGTACTTATGCAAATCCCTCTCACCACAAATTTGTAGGCAATCAAGAAGTGTAAGTGATAATATCGAAAGCCATCTTGAGATCAAATAGAATGAGAAGTGAGATGGATCCATGCTCAGCAGCAAGAAGTAGGTCATGAAGCAGCTGGGGAAAGAAAGCTAGTACAGTGCTGCAAGAAGCTGAAGTTAGGCTGCTAGCAATCAAGAAGATTCATTTGGGAGAGAGAATCTAAGAAAAAAACTACTTATTTATGGTTGTTTGAGGCATGGTGCAACCTAGTGACTGGGAGGTACTTGTAAAAGAGGGATGATTAGAGTAGTTTGAAGCTCTATGAAAGTGAAGTTAAGGCAAAGTATTTAACAATGGCAATAATAAGTAGCACTGTGCAATGAATATAAGGTAAAAATGACTTTGTGAGCAGTTCAGGGAGATAAGCATTTCATTTACAGAGAAAATCAGAATAACAATTAGTTTAGTTTGTAACAACAGAGTAACAGTCATCAATCAACAAATCTGAATGAGGAAATAGGATCATAGGATCACAGGAAAGGAGGCTTGGAAGGGACCTAAGCCCTGCTCAAGGCAAAGATCATCCTTGACTAAACCATCCACAGAAGTGTCTGTCTAATCTGCTTTTGAAAACATCCAAGGAAGGAGATTCTACAGTTTCTTTAGATAGTCTGTTCCAATGCTTGACCACCCTCATAGTCAGAAACTGGAACAAGAAATCATCAACAGATGGGATTGTGTTAAGTATGAGCTAAACAGGGACTACAGATTCTTATCCCATTACCTGGGCTACCTTTTATAACCCCCATGTCCCTATGGTTTTACTATTTTCTTTACCACCTTTGCCTCTCACCATTGCCCCCTCTAATGTCCTCACCCCTTCCCTAACCTAAATTTGACATCTTCAGGAGCCTGCCAATGTTGCTTCTTGAGTAGGACAGAAGTAGTTTACCTGATAGCTGAGGTAGAGCTTAATGCATTTATTGTGTTCCCAGAAACTAATATTACAAAGAGACTGCGTTCTTTTGCATGCCAGTCTACTGCACAACTAGATGGCTAATGTATTTGACTTGTGTCCTTATTCCCTTCTCATGTCACAATAATGATACTAATACTGTCTTGCCTTTTATAGTTCCTTGCACTGAATATTGTCAAAATGCTTTCCAAACCATTTATGTACAAGCCACTGTGTTTGACTAGTAGGTATGTCTGCGAGAGGATTAAACACAGGACTTTATCCATTCAGCTTGCTGATCCAGATGCAAAACAGCAGCCATCTCAACAGCTCCATAGCATGTACAGTGTCTCCAGACATGCTTCTTTTCTAGTGAAGAAAACAGCTTCTCTGTTTCAGACAGGCACCACAATTTGGTGGGGGCTGATTTTGGTGGAAAAGGTGCAAATGCATATGTATGTGAGAAAATATGGTAACAGGAATAGGTGACTAGCAGGATGACTGGACATGTCCTTCATTTAAAACAAACCTGAGTTCAAATCCTGAGTAGAACATGAATGTAAGAGAGCCCTCTGGTCCCCTCGTTCAATTTCTGTAGTTCAGAAAACAAATGTAGAACTTCCATCATCATCCTGGAACTGATAAAGAAATGGCAGGACTGGCATTTGTTAAATTAGTGTGGACATCATTTACAGAAGTGTTAGTTTGTACAGAACTATACTGTATTCAAACCGGTTGCTATCTTTCTTCCATTTTTTGTCCTCAGTGGAGAAAAACAGTGCCCTCTGAGACAGTAATGCAATGTCCTAATACTAAGTATAATGTCTTTCATATTTATTATATTAGAGAGAGGTATATGGCTATGTTATTAGTTTGAAGTCAGGCAGAAGGCAGGCCAGGGTAGCAACTTAAGATATGCAGTGGCATAGGCTTTTGTAGGTGACAGCCTGATAAAGTAGCATCACATATAATACTAGCATCACATATTTGGATAAGAATTCTCAATAGTTTTATGAAACATTTATATTGGTTGCATTACTATCTTTGAACTCACATTTATCACAATCCCATGTGGAACTATTACAATTTCACACTCAGATGAGTACTTAGAAATACAATAATCTATTTGTATGAGCAGCTATAATGACTGAAAGCAAAATGATGGCAAAAGAATGCACAAAATGAACCAACAGCTTTGCATATGTGAAGTGAGGTTTTTAAAATTGTATAATGATTGGAGTTACTATTTCAGCATTTAATCATAATGGTAGAGAAACATGGTGCATAAACTAGTGCATTAATCCAAACAGCTTCTGCTTTTTTAGATTATGGAAAACAACAAAACCAAGAGCAAAGCAAAGTCCTGGTATGATGGAAATTGTCCCTCCCACATTACTCTACTTACGAAAAAGAAGCTTCAGAAATGTAAAAGTTATAATGGCTATATGCTGCGCGTCATCCAATATACAAATAGGGCATGTCCACACATGCAAGCATGTGCACTTGCAGCAGCTAAAATTGAAGCAGTGCAAATTTGAGCCAGGGCTTTTTGCTTCAGTGAACGTGCTCAGACATTGACTTTGGTGCGGAGCAAATTGTGCCACTTAGGGCAAAATAACCCTGCCTGGCTCCTCCCAGATCTTTAGCCAGGGGGACCTAGAGCCTGGGGCCAGCACCTGTGCTGTCTCCAGTGGTATAAAAAGCTGCCCTGTCCTGGCCCCATCAGTATAAAAAGCCGCCCTGGCAAGTAGCTCAGGGCTACTAGCTCTTAGGAGCTTCTGGGGCCCAGCCAGTTGGTACCTGGTGACAATACCCCTTGTGCCAGCTGGATTGCTGAAGCAGCCCTGAGAGTTCCCTGCCTCCTCTACCCACTGCAGCAGTCTGGCAGTGGGGGCTGCTGCTTGGCTGTGAACTTCTGTGCACCTGCCAGACTTGGATGATGACTGCAGGGCCAGTAGAGGCATCTGCCCCTCTGGGCCAACTGCCAGTGGACTGTGGTTGCAGGGTTGGCCTCTGTGTGCCACTACTGCTGTGTGTGCCCCCTGCCTGGCCACCTGGGCAGTTATTGCCTGGAAGATGTTCTGGGTGTGGTGGCCTGCTTTGAACTGTCAAAGCATGTCCTCCTGGCCCTATTTGGCCAGGAGGTCAGCCACAGCCAGCTGGGTTCAACATGCCAGCTCTGAGTAGGCAGGGTCCTCCATTGGCCTCCCTAGCAGGAATTCTTGTGTTTCCTATTGGAAAACCAAAAAATCCCTAATAAAAAAAAATCCCAAAGTCACTTTGTAAAATACCCCCAAATCCATGTTCCTCCACAAGTAAAACAAAAGACCACTATAAAGAGAGAGAGAGAGAGTGAGACAGAGACAGCGATCAGTTGGACAATGTTTTATTGATATATCTTACAGTGTTAAAGCAAGTCTCTTATCATAATAATAAAGTAAACTCTAAATACATATTTCATGAATTCATGAATATATACTTTGCTGGCCTCCCACAGGGGCAATGGCCCCCACACAGGTGTTATGGACCCCCAACAGGGGATTCAGCCCCAGGCAAGGGGTTTGGCCCTCCAACAGGGGATTCAGTCCCCCAACAGGAGATTCGGCCCCCACACAAGGGGTACAGCCCCCCCAACAGGGGCAAATGCCCCCACAGGGGCTACTACCTCCCCTGCAAGGCCCACATGCCCCACTCCAGCCCCCCTGATTGCTTCCCCACCTGGC
>NW_017728948.1:47586861-47659577 GCF_001723895.1 Crocodylus porosus
TTGTAGGAAGAGCCCAACTTAAAAAAAAAACAACAAAAAACCCCAGAAAAAAATGGGAAAAAAGCCTCTGCTTACCTTAGAAGCGGGGGGTAGGGGGGGCTCCAGGGCCTCCTGGTAGAGTCCCCTGGGTAGCACAGGGAAGCAGGGTGGGGGGGGCAGGAGGGCCCAGACTGGGGCTGCTATGGCTGTCACCCTGTCTCACACTGTGCAGTGGGGCCCCAGTCAGCCAGATGGTAGCCAGACTGCTGGTAAGTGCCAGGGCTTTTTTTTGTTTTTTTTAAACTATGGGGTGGGAGGGCAGGGGTCAGGGGGGCTGGGGGAGTGGGTGTGGCTGTCAGGGGTCCCCCCCATGTTCCCCTCTCCCCTCCTCCAGCCTCCCAACCCCTTACTCACCGGCACTGGAGCCCTGGTGCTGAACATGGGTCCTGGCCAGCCACGTGTTTTAGCACCAAGGGAGGGGCCAGTCACGGAGGACCCAGCCTCTGGTTGCCTCTGGTTGCCCAGGGCATGGTCCGCTTTTTTAAACTTCAATTATCCAGGGGCCTAATTTTCTCCCTGTGCTGCAAGTTTGCAGTGCAGGGGACATTTTTTCATTCCTGCATGTGCCTGTTGCCCTGCCTCAAAGGGGTTTGAGGCAGGGCAAGAGTCACGTGTGTGCTCGTCTGAACGTGCCCATATAGTTTAAAGAATTTGGTCCATCAAGGAATTAGCTACTATATTCCTTGCACTCAAAACATTTCCACTGGCTTCTAAACTCCTGTTTTAGACAGTAACTACATTAGTACACAGTGGCCATGTCTATATGTGCAGGGGACTGTGCAGTTGCATAAGCAAGTACTCAATGATTCCACAGTAACTGGCGTTTACTGCACAGCACCATTGCCGTATGGGTTTGGGGTTTTTTATGCTACTGTGGTTAGTGACTATGGTCAGTGCCCTGCCCGGCAGTGCTACTGCACAGTAGCAATGAGATACTGCACAGTAGCAATGTTCATTGCAAGTGTGCAGTAGCAGCTCAGGTAGATGTGCCCACTGTTGTGTATGTTACCATGTTCTCCCTGTTTTCTCTTGATTGTAGCAGTCACAAAACATCCTCCTGACAAAGCTTTCAAGAGAAGAATAATCATATGCCACATGTTTGGAAAGTTGGTGGGTTTCAGCAAAGGCAGCATCTTTTTCTTTCTCTCTTTCAACAGAATCATTAATGCTTTTCACTAATAGGATTTACATCAAATTGATTATTTCTGTAGTTTTAATTAATTATCACTTCAGTTTAAAATGTGAAATGTAAGCAAGGTGTTGCAAAGCAGGGCTTGCCTGGGGACTGAAGTCAGGATGTAGAAATCAGAAATATATTTTAAATTGTAATATGACCTTTAGATTGGCTCTTTTAATACATATAGCAAAAAGCAAAACCAGACAGAAATGTGTTCAGTTTTAGTCTTACACAGCTGAGCATGGTTATAGAAAAACTGTTTAAAGGTTTTATATACACGATGACATTTATATTAAAAAATAATTACCTTCATAAAGCGGCAAGAGAGCCGAAATGTCATTGCCCATAAAAATTTAAAAGGGCCTTTCTTTGTAAGTCAAATTTAACTCAGTAATCTGCTGGTCTCTCTGTGGGATAGCACCTGTCCTATCAATATTTTGAAAAAGGAAGATGCATATTAATCCTCCTTTTTCTCTTCTCCTAGTCTTCCAATCAGATTCATGCCTAATAATCAGATTGCCAGATAGGGGCCTTAATCTGAAATTTTACACATGCTCTGGCTAATGTTTTCAAAGGCATAACTGGGACAACTTAGGCAGAGAAAGTCAAATAGAGAGAGCTCTATGTGATTCTAATTCTGTTTGCATGGAGAGAAGGATCATGCTAGAAGGCAAAAAAATTGATTTATTTTCCCCCATGCTGATTTTACAGTGATCCCAACTTCTGGTAGGCAAAGAAGTGGCTGTGCTAGCATTACGCTCCCTAGATTTCCACCAGATTGCTGATGTGACTCTACCATCTTTTTTTCTGGTAGCAAAAGTGAAACTACTCTCCAATGGTTCATTAAATTTCTATTATATGCTTCAGAAAATTTTCCATGGGAAACCAATGCCAAAACCTCATCTTCCCACCAGGAATCAGCAGCAAACTGATTTCACTTGCAACACTTGAAATATTTTCAGTTATTCAGCAAGCAAAATTGCCACTAATAATATCCTGAAGCTAAAAGAAATCCCCTTAATCTAGAGTTAAGACTGTAGGGGAATGAAAAAATGGAATTTGAGAGAGCCTTTGATTACCAACACTTTCAATTCAATAAATGGATGTTATCTGTATAGTTTACATGTGGAGTAAGTAACCTGGTAGTATTTGCTTTTGGTTTTGTACATAGGTGCAATTTCCCCCTCATGCTATATTCCTGGCATGTATGTTTTCTAAATTTTATCCTTCTCTTAAGAAATCTGAAAACCTGGATCATGTGCCTAACTCTCAGACTAGGACAGTAGTTCTACTTAAAAAAAAATTATAGGGGAAAGATTTCCTAACTTCTGAATACTTCAGATCTGTGTGAAAGGGACAAATTACCCTGTGAAGCAAGTACTTTTTTTGCTAGATCTTCCCCTGTCCCCCCCCAAGAAGGTGCTGGGAGGCCATAGAATAGAACTGCTTTTCCTATTCTTAGTTGAAAAGAAGATCCTAGGGAAATATAATGTGCTCTGAGTAGCGTTAATTCTCATTCATCTATTAGGTTCAGTGTATTTAGGGTTAGCAGAGAATATTGCTTTGAGGTATGGCCAATCCTCTGTTTTTACTTCAGTTGCTTTTCTTCTCACCCTTGCAAAACCAAGTGTCATTAGAGCAAAGGTTTGGTGCTTAGTAAAATGCAGCTGTCATTGTCCAGTTCTGTATGGAAAGATACTCTACATGGGAACATGATATGAATGTAACCTGATTATTGTGTAATAGTGCACATTACCATGTATGTGTGAAAAAAATGTAATTTTGTGCTGCTTAATGGCATCACACTGTACATGTGTAACAGTTTTGGGGGTTATAAATGAATTTGCATTGTTGCAAACTAAACTTCATGGGGATGTAGTTTAGTTTGCAATGTTGCAAATTGAAATGACACAGGTGTCAGCTCCTGTTGGCCACCAGAGCCTGCTGAAGGCAGAAATGGTGAGGGGCCTGATCCCCATTTTTTTTTTGGTGTAGCTACCTGCCTCTCCTATGGCTGGGGGGTGAAATGCTGGCAGACTGAGTGGCCTCTGAGCTGTGGGGGACCCTGGTCCTTCCCTCCATGGCAATGATGTCCCCCCGGGGCTGCCTGGGTGGGCTGCTAGCAGGTTGGGTGCTGTACCAGCTTGGGGTCAGGGAAGAGTTGGATCAGACTGGGTGCTGCCTCTGAGCTGGGGCAACATCCAGCCTACCAGCAACCTGCCTGGGTGGCCCTAGGGGGCACTGCTGCTGCAGAGGGAAGTACCAGGGCCCCCTGCAGCTCAGGGGCTGCTCCGTTTGCTGGCAACTTGCCCCCCTGGCTGCAGGCAGGCTCCAGCTCCAAAAAAAAAAAAAAAGAAAGAAAGGATCAGGCCCCTTGTTGTCATATGACAGGAACACTGAAACAGTGGGTTTCAATTAAAAACCCAACATTTCAATTCAGTGGGCATAAGATAAACCCCTGAGGACTAAACCTCCATCAGGTGTACAAGCGCCCATAGAGTCTCTGTCATCAGAGGTTATTCAGCTGGCCTTTATGTAGACTTATATTAGGTAAGTGCCTTGTATGTGGATATGGTGGGATCCTGAAGTAAAGGGGACTTTCGCTCAGAATCTTTATATTTTTCTTGCTTAATCAGTCTGCTTAAGTCTCAATGGAAACAAAACCACTTATTCCAATTAAGTAAGACAAACAAAAGAAAATAAAACACCCAGTGGGCTGCCAGTGGGCTGGGTGCTACCCTGGCCAGCTCAGGGTTGGGGAAGAGTTGAATCAGGCCAGGTGCTGCCTCCAAGCTGGGGCAGCACCTGGCCCTCTAGGAGCCTGCCTGGGCAGCCCCAGGCAGCAAGCACTGCTGCCACAGAGGGAAGGACCAGGGCTCTCTGCAGCTCAGGGGCTGCTCGGCCCACAAGCAGCTCAACTCCCAGCTGTGGGAGAGGCAGGCAATGTCTGCCGAAAACAAACAAAAAAAGGATCAGGCTTCTCATCGCTTCTGCCTTTAGTAGGCACCTGCTAAGGGCTAAACTGGTGAAGGGTCTGATCCTTTTTTCCTGTGGATCCTGCCTGCCTCTTCCGTGGCCAAGGGGTGAGCTGACAGCTGCAATACAGCTACATCCCAATGTAGTTTAGTTTGCAACAATACAAAGTTGTTTTAAACTCTCAAAACTCTTGAACATGTACAGTGTGATGCCATTAAGCCACACAAAGTGACATTTTCATTACGTGTACATGTTAATGGTGTCACGCATACAAGCACCCAATGGGTTTACTTTCAATGAAAGATTGAGTATATGAATATCTTTCCAGGAATAGGTGCTTAGATGCCAACTTATATTTTTCTCAATGTCTATATATTTTCCTCCTATCTCAACTGGTAAAGAATATTGGTACTAAAGAACATAGTGAACACATATGCTATATCACTATGCTAAAAATATAGTTTGGCCATTTTTAATATTATAATGGTTTTTTTTTTCTCATTGGCTTCTGACTCCAGAATATTATTGCACTGATCATTTCTGTATTTTTTTCTCTTTACTTAATTCTTTACTTTTAGACAGTGAACACTTTTAAATATTAAGTTCTTGGAAAAATTAGTTTTTCATGTAGTTGTCCCAGTAACTATTGATTTTTTTATGTTGAATTTTCAGGTTTTCCTCTTTTGTATGTTTGTCTTCTTTTGCTTTATAGTTTTCTTTTTGGGGTTTTCCTTTTAATTTAATTTGTTGTTGAATTATTATTTTTCACATTTCTTTTTGTAATTCTGCTTTTCCTTAAGTTAGACTGATTTTATGTTTTCCCAGCTTTTGTTCAGCTATGCTGTGTATGAAGCAAAACACTGCCATTATTACCCAGTACTTGAGAATGCATTAAGACACTGTTCTCATGTTGAGCTCTGAACAGATAAACCCCTGCCAATATTGTCAAGTCTCATTATACTAATATGGATCTCCTGATATTTGGAGCTTTTTGTAAGGCTCCACTTCCAGAGATAGGTGACAACATAAGAAACTTAACTTTCATTTTTAAAAAAGGAATCTAAGCCCTGTGGTTGCTAAGTAAAGTTTGAAATTATGATCCCTAAAAGCTTAAAAAGAAAAAAAAAGATAAATATGATACTTTATTTTAAACTAATTTTAAATCAAATTTTATAATTGTAAGGTGTTTGATGCGTGGCTTTCAAACACTTGGAGGCTGACAATACCGTTCTTTATCCATGTGGAATCTCATGGACTTAGGTATTGCCAGAGCTCTGCAAATGTTAGCTGTCTACTCTTAGAGAGGGCATTGTAGATTGAGTCCAAACACAGCTATTTCCAAACAATCCATTTTCTCTGGAGGAGTATTGATCTCCTGAAAAATTTTGAACACAGTACTGTGATGGCTATATTCATGAAGCCAAAGGTCTTAGTGTATTAAACCTATTCTGGTAATTATAGGGACCGTGTGCTACATTTTTACATTGATTTAATTAAAATCATACATCATGAAAAGATTTTGCAATCATTTGTCAAGTATGAGTAAGTTTATTTGCTGCAGGTAGTCTGACAAGTGATGTTGTAGCTATCATGGTCCAGAAATTATACAGTCATCTCTGAAGAATATCCTGTATTCAAAAGTGTCCCAACCATACAATTGGTCTGATAAAAGATTACCCTAAGAAATCCTTGCCTTTCACATTTCTTTGCAGCAGAAATTCATCATTAGTGCATGAAGGACTCTGGGGCCTTTGATGCATCACACTGCATTATGTGATCCTCACATAGGAGTGTGACCAACCTACAGTGAGGGGGTTTAAAGTCTGAGGTATCTGTTACTCCCCAGTGCATGTCAGTGCTAATTAACTTTTGTTCAGAAGCTGCAAGAGGAAAAAGTCCTTCTTTTTAGCTGAAAAAGAAAAAGAAGAGGAAAGCAGGATGAAGTATGAGTAGAGCCCATCTTTCCCCCCCTTCACTATTGTACTTACTGCTCCATTTTATTTTTTCAGATAATGCTGCAGCAGAATGAGTCACTGGCCAAGAACAACTGTTGCCTAATACTACAAAGGCACATATAGAAAAAGAAGGATGGAGAAGGGATTTTCAATTTGTTTCCTAGCTGTGCCACAAATCTTTAATAATGTTTTCATTGATTACATCCTCCTGCTCAGCACTTACACTCACTGAAAATTTACTACAGTCCATAACATATGGGACTCTAACACTGATGAATGATTTACTGTTCTACCAGTTACTTAATTAGAATGAATTATTTATAGACTTTCCTGATGAAAGACCTAATTATCATGATAATCATAATAGCCTAAATCTTCAGCATTTTCTCCTAGCAGGCCTTATTGAAAGAGGCTGTATTTTTTGTTTTGTGAAATAGGAAGCACTGAGACACATTTTGATAGAATTTTGTCAGTACTGTACTTCAAGAGAGTCCAAAAATACATCAGAAAAAGCAGAAGTTGCACATGGTTCAGCCTGTTCCCTCTACTTGAGCAGGTTGGAAGGACAGACAGCTGACTGCACTAGGAAGAAGAAGTAGTTGTGGTGGCTGTAGGAGGAATATGATAGATGAAGAGCAAAGAATGCTGGAAGGGGTGAAAGATGAGCCCCAGTAAATAGCTGCCTTATATAGCCTGTTAGGTTCCCACACAGAAAACTCCCAGGATTATAATGAGCATTAACTTAAAAGGCGCTCATCTTAGGGCCTTGGAGGGGCAGGTAAGGGAGCTCCAGGAGGAGGCTAGCAGGCTGAGGAGGATCAGAGAAGCAGAGGATGAAATTGATGGGTATTTCTTTTCCCTGCAGGGCCAAGCACCAAAGGGAGAAGCACCCTGGGAGATGCCCTCCACAGCAGAATGGCAGAAGGTTCCCCGCAGAGCCAGGGCTGCTAACAGCAGTGCACTACCAGTTTCCCCCAGTCTAGCTGGAGAATAGGTATGAGGCCCTAGTGACACTGGAAGAGGAGGAGGAAGGGGAGGAGGAAACCTCTGGAGAGGAGACCGCACCACACACTGAATTGACTGAAGGAGGCGCGTTGACCTGGAAGAAGAGACGCCGAGTGCTTGTCATAGGCGACTCCATCCTGAGATGTACAGAGGGTCCTATCTGTCACCAGGATCCTTTGACACGCAAGGTCTCCTGTCTACCCAGAGCGAGGATTCAGGATGTGACAGAGATGATCCTGGCCATTATCCGGCCCACTGATTACTACCCCATGGTACTAATTCATGTGGACATGAATGATGCGGCCAGGAGAAGCTCAGATCATCTGATGATGGACTACCATACTCTGGGGGGCGGTAAGCTGAAGGAGACAGGGGCACAGGTGGTCTTCTCATCTGTCCTTCCAATGAGCAGAATTGGATGATGCCATGAGACTTGCATCAGAGAGGTCAACTTGCACCTTTGAGAATGGTGTCTAGAGGTGGGCTTTGGCTTCTTGGACCATGACCCATACTTCAAGACAAGAGACATGCTCGGGTGGGATGTGCTTCACCTCTCCCCCAAAGGTAAGTGTATGTTCTCTTTCAGGTTGGCTGATCTCCTCCAGCGGGCTTTAAATTAGGCTCAGTGGGGGAAGTGGAGGATGAGGTTGGAGGGAACCTGAGAACACCAAACCAAGTGTTGCCTACAAGAACATCCCAGCCAAGACTGATGATGAGCACAAGAAATACCTGGGTAAGAGACCTGGATAGTCCTGTGATTAGGGGGGCAGTGCATACACCTTCAGGAGGCCTTAAATGCTTCTACACTAATGCTCATAGTATGGGGAACAAACAGGAGAAATTTGCCCTCCTGCTAGCTAACACAAACCCAGACATAGCGGGGTCCACCAAAACATGGTGGGATCCAAAGCACGATTGGGTGGTGAATATCTAGGGCTATAGGCTGTACAGGAGGGATAGAAAAGGGAGGAAAGGTGGGAGTGTGGCGCTCTACATCAAAGAGCAATACACATCCTCAACAAACAGCACTGTGTCAGAAGAGGGGCAGACTGAAGTGCTCTGGATCTGTATACAAGGGGGTCAGAGGGACAGGGACTTAACGGTGGGAATCTACTACAGACCACCCAACCAGGGAGAAGAGCTAGACCAGGAATTCTCAGGTCAGCGCGCAGAGGCAGTTAAGTCAAAGGATGTGGTCATCATGGGTGGCCTAAACTGTCCGGACTTTTGCTGGGAAGAGCAGTCAGCCAAGTCTGACTGCTCACATAGGTTCCTAGCCATGTTACAGGACCTCCATCTAACGCAGGGGGTGCACAGCCCCACCAGGGGAAATGCCTTGTTAGACCTAGTCCTGGCCACAAGCGATGACCTGGTGAGGGGACTGTGGCTACTTGATCACCTGGGCGTTAGCGATCACTGCCTACTGGAATTCACTATCCAGTGCAAGGTGACAAAGGCCTGCAGTAAGACAGCAGCCCTGGACTTCAGGAGGGCAGATTACACTGAGCTAAGGAGACTAGTTGGGGAGACACTGAGGTCCCAGGGGGGTGGGGAGTTGGGAGTCCAAGAAGAGTGGTCATTCCTGAAGGAGACGATCCTCCAAGCCCAAAGGGTGGCAATATCAGCATGGATCAAAGGGGGCAAGAGTGGTCAAAAGCCCCCATGGCTCACCAAAAGCATCCAGGAACATCACAAAGCTAAGAAGGAGTTGTACACCCAGTGGAAGGGAGGGGCCATTACCAGAGAGGACTATACCTCTGTTGCTCGGGATTGTAGGGGGACTGTTAGGAAAGCCAAGGTGGAGATGGAACTGGGACTACCAACCCGGATCAAGGATAGCAAAAAATCCTTTTTTAAATACATAGGGGGTAAAAAGAAGGATCCGGGTAATGTGGGGCCTTTGCAGGACATGCCTGGAGATCTGGTGGTTTCACCAGATGACAAAGCTAACCTATTTAACAATTTCTTTGCTTCCATTTTTCTGAGCAGGGATCAGGTCATACCCCCCACTGGGATCCCTGATGATCCCAGGGGAGGCTCAGCCAGGCCCAGGGTCAGTGAGGACGTAGTCAGGAAACTTCTGGAGGGACTGGACGTGTTCAGATCAGCAGGTCCTGATGATCTCCACCCCAGATTGCTGAGGGAATTAGGAGAGGTCATTGTGGGACCCCTAACATGGCTTATGAGCACTTGTGGCACTCTGGCGAGGTGCCAGAGGGCTGGAAAAGGGCCAATGTGGTTCCCATTTTCAAAAAAGGGAGGAAGGAGGACCCAGAAAATTATAGGCCTGTTAGTCTTACTTCGATCCCGGGGAAGCTCTTTGAGAAAATTATTCAGGCGCACATCTGCGAGGGGCAAGCAGGGGAGTGTATGCTTAGGGGCAAAAAACATGGGTTCATTAGAGGCAGGTCCTGTCAGACCAACCTGGTGGCCTTCTATTACCAGGTCACAAAATCCTTGGACGCAGGTGTCGTGGTGGACGTAGTCTTTCTGGACTTTAGGAAGGCCTTCGATACTGTCTCTCACCCTGTTCTCGTTAAAAAATTGGGAGATTGTGGTGCTGATGCCTACACAGTCAGATGGGTTGCCAGTTGGCTGGAGGGCCGCACCCAGCGAGGGGTGGTGGATGGGTCATTTTCGACCTGGAGGAATGTGGGCAGTGGGGTCCCCCAAGGCTCAGTCCTCAGGCCCGCACTGTTCAATATCTTCATCAGCGACTTGGACGAGGGGTTGAAAATCAAATTTGTGGATGACACTTCTGCTAGCTAACACAAACCCAGACATAGCGGGGTCCACCAAAACATGGTGGGATCCAAAGCACGATTGGGTGGTGAATATCTAGGGCTATAGGCTGTACAGGAGGGATAGAAAAGGGAGGAAAGGTGGGGGTGTGGCGCTCTACATCAAAGAGGAATACACATTACACAAGATGTGAGGAGAAGTGGGCATGCTAGAAGGGAGGGACAGGCTGCAATTGTATCTGGACAGGTTACAGGGGTGGGCGGATGAGAATAAGATGGATTTCAATACTGACAAGTGCAGGGTACTGCACCTAGGGAGAAAGAACAAGCAGCATAGCTACAGGCTAGGGAACTCCCTTCTCATCAGCACAGAGGCAGGAAAGGATCTTGGAGTCATTATAGACTCCAAGATGAACATGGGCTGCCAATGTGGGGACGCAGTCAGGAAGGCTAATTGCACCTTGTCAAACATTCACAGATGCATCTCGAGCAGGTCCAAGGCCGTGATCCTCCCCCTCTATGCGGCACTGGTCAGGCAGCAGCTGGAGTCCTGTGTCCAGTTCTGGGTGCCGCACTTCAGGAGGGGTGTGGACAACATGGAGAGGGTCCAGAGGAGGGCCACTCACATGGTCAGGGGGCAGCAGAGTAGGCCCTATGAGGAGTGGCTATGAGATCTGAACCTGTTCAGCCTCCACAGAGAAGGCTGAGAGGGGATCTGGTGGCCATCTATAAACTGGCCAAGGGAGACCAGCAGGCAATGGGAGAGTCCCTGTTTCCCTGAGCAGTACTGGGAGTAACAAGGAATAACGGCCATAAGTTGACTGAGCGTAGATTCAGGCTAGACATCAGGAGGTGCAACTTCAGTCAGGGCAGCTAGGACCTGGAACCAACTTCCAAGAGAAGTGGTGCTTGCTTCTACCCGGGGGGTCTTCAGAAGGAGGCTAGATAGACATCTTGCCAGGGTCGTTTGACCCCAGTACTATTTCCTGCTTATGGCAGGGGGTTGGATTAGATGATCTGCTCAGGTCCCTTCCGACCCTACCAACTACGAAACTTTCACTTCTCTTTCTATCCCCCGCTCCCCCCACCAGAAGGGAAGGGGAGAGCAATGACAGGATGATCTGAGGGTGCTAGAATGATAGGGAATCCTGGACAGCATGAAAGAGGGAGAAGTTCTCCCTGAAATTCATGGCATTGCATCCAATTTCTTTGCAGAGGCCAGAGCTGCTTTGTGCTTCTAGTCACAGCATGACATTGCAAACCTCTTCCTCTTATCAATTCCTGTGCATTCTCCTTTTATAAGAAGGATGGCAAAGTTTTTAGCAACCTTTTAAAGAGTAGCAACTCAGTTTAAATCTGGTGACGTCTATTTGAAGTAAGAGAACAACCCCCCCGCCCCGAAAACAACTATTTTCTCTGTAATACTTTGTATTAAATTTGCATTGCAAAATGGTGGCTGCCCCTGAAGGGTAGGTCAATGCTTAGAAAATTTAAGGAGAAGCAATGAGAAAACAAAGCCATTACAACCACATTGTTACATATAGTACAGGAGTTACTGGGTTCATTAGTTTTAATGAGGTAATTAATTAAGATGATATTTCATATTATGTATTCAAGCTCTTATTTGATGGGTGATAAAAGTACAGTAAATTTGCACTGGTTTGGTAAATAAAGGCCTAAAGGGCTGTCACTTTGGCACTTCTTAATAGGAGGCAGATTTTTTCTGGCTGATATAAAAGCTGAAATACTTGATTCATAAAATGAAATAAGCAAGATGGGGTTAGTTTCAGTTACCAAGAAAGCACTTTGAATTCTCATTGATTTGTTTGTACACTGGATCTCATAACTGCCCCTTTAGCTATTTCTTTCCACAGGTCATCCAATCAGCACAGGCACCACATAAGAGAAACAGTAAAGAGAAAGACTGATGATAGTATGTTCACAAGAGTTGTAGCCAGGCTGAAAAGAGAAGTAATGAAGAAGTAATGAGAATGCAACATCTCATGACACAAGTGATGATTCTCTCATGTGGTAAAATGTCTGTCTCCTTATTTGTCTCCTTATTTATGCTTTGGGCAACAATGTCGTTTGTTGTTTGCATTGATGTTTGGGCAACAATGTCTTCAGTAACAGTTTTCATCTGAAAGGTTTACTAGGGGGCTCCTATGTTTTGGGCATGTAATATCTACCTTTACATGATTATGGAGGAAGTCTGAATAATATTAGACCAACATCTGCCTGCTCCTGGAAGAACATAAGCATATGATACAATAGATTAATTAGAGCCAGAAAGGAAGAACTCAACCTGTCCATGCTGTAAAAGATCACAATTAGTTGGCTTATTGTAACTGATGATGGCTGTGAATTCTAGCTGTTGAAATATCTCACTTAGGCTTATTAGTAATGGTGAGAGCTTTTGCATTGTTTAGATTCGGTTCCATCTGGAACAAACTTTTAATGTTTGGCACATATCCAGAAATGTCAAGTAAGGACATAGTCACAGCTGACGGCTCAGGCTGTAACTAGAGGGCTTGCTATTAACTCACTGCTATTGAGATTGCAAAGGTAAAAATTGCTTTTCACATTAAAATTCAAGCCACAGCAATACAGGAGGAAAATAAACAAAACCTTCCCCCTTACAGAGAACAAAAAGTACCTTATTACATTATTATTATTTATCTCACTTTGGCTCAAAAAGTGATCACTGTATGAGCTCTTTTTTGTAACCCACCCCAAAAATAACTGCTCAGACTGGAAAATAATTGTTCTGAAATTGTTTCCAAGCCTCCCCTATTTTGTTAGATACTACAAAGGGACAACTATTGTCCTTTTTCTGCTCAACTCTCAGTTTATCTAAAAAAAGAACTATAAATATATCAATATAAGGGAAACAGTAAAACCAAGCATGGCCAAATTCTGCTATTATCTGCTCTGATGCAAACCCATAAGTCTTTCTACTGAAGTCGATGGAGTGACTCTAGAATTACAGAATTATAAAACTGGCATAATTGAAGGCAACACTGCCCTTTATTGTTATTTACACTAGTTGAAATAGTAACAAAAATTGACAAATTTGTATTGACCTGATTGCATGACATAGGTAAAATCTCATTAGTTTTTCTTCATCAAGGTAATGGTGGCAAAGTAGACTTTTGTATTGATCTGTTAAATTTTATAATGATTTTGCAAGCTTTCCAGAAATTATGGAAAAACATATTTTTATTAATGTATTCAGTAAATGCAGTTATGATGTTGTCTTTTGTGCTAGCATGTAAGGGAGAGGGAAATAGTAGGGTCATTATACAAATTATTCAAAGTTTTAGTTATACTGATCCTGGTTTTTTTAAATGAGGATGTATAGCAAGTTTCTCTCTTGGATGAAGTAGCCTTTTTGATATATTTATTTACTATGATATATACCCTCATGTGGCAGCATACATGTATTACATTCATATGAAAAGTAGATTGAAATATTTTGGAAAGCCTGTTTAATTTTTGTGCAAAACCAAATGATAACTGAAGATTATGATGCAATGAAAGTAGTGTGGTACTAGAAGAGTCAGCATCCTGGGAAGCTGGACATCCTCTAGTATCCCATTTACTTTGCAGGGCTTGCATAGGGTCTCATTCAGTACAGAGTAAAGTCTGTTAAGTTTTAGCCCCCCAGAGGACATTTGGAAATTATGATATAGTACAATGACATGTACCTACATTGAAAAAATCTCTTTCACAAAGAACAGAGTTCCAGCAGTTAATGCTCTAACTTAAATTGTTTTTACTTAACAGTGAATGAACTACAAATCACCATGAAAGGATAAATAGTTGTTATGTGAGATTTTTATATTCCTTTTAAAAGGCCTGTATGTTTGGACAGTTAGCACTACTGAATACCTCAATAGACTACAGCTTATCCACACATTTGGAACTACTAAAATGTTTATATGGGATGTGTATGCTTCTGGTTTTAACATCTTTGTTCATAAACTCCTTAACATTAGCACTTGGTCCAAAAGTGTGTTAGATACCTGTCCTGAGGAGCTGGCAGTGTAGATTTTAGTGAAAGTGGGGATGAACAAGATTGTAGAAGGGGTCAGATGATTGATTCATGTACTTCTCTTAAAACATTTTGAAAAATCATTTTGCTTGAATGTTAATTAGTTTGTTTACTGCAAGTCTTTCAGCAAAAGCTATTTCATATCAAGTTGTTGGTGGGTGGATAAATACATTTTTGGAGAGGGTTCCAGACCCTAGCACCTGCTCAAAAGAAAGAAAGTGATACTTGTGCCAGGAAAGGTGAAGGTGTGTCAAGGCTAAATCTTTAGAAATTTGGGAGGGTAAAGGAATAAACTAACAAAGCAGGTGCTTTTCAGTGCATACTGTTTCTTCTTTGCACCCTTATGCAGAAGGCCGTCAGAGACTATGTGCATCATTTATGTCTCACTTGAGCCCTATTTTGCTGATCTTTGCACAAGGATGAATTTCACTTTCTTCAACTTTCTAATACATTTCATATCTCTGTTTTGGTTGTATTAAGGTTTCTAGTTTTTGACAGACGTGTTTGCCTACAAAATGTAAATATATTAAATGTGGGATCTGTGTGAACACTGTTTTTGCAACTTTGGTCCCATTTCAGATTTTAGTGAACTTAGCTAACCTTAACTTAATGTCAATCCAGAACGTAGCAGGTACATTGCATGGGAAGTGGATGGCCATTCACAATATAAGGTGGTACCTAGGTACGCTATTTGAAGATATCATATGAACATTAGATACTAGATTTGTAATCTTAGGGCATGTCCAGAAATTCAAGCACATGTGCTTACAGCTGCTCAAATAAAAGCGGTGCAGATTTGAGCTGGAGCTTTCTGCCTCAGCACACGTGCCCAGACATGTACTTTGGTCTGGGGCAAATTGTGCCACATGGGGAAAAACAACCCTGCCTGGCTCCTCCTTGATCTGCAGCCAGGGGGACCTACAGCCCAGGGACAGCATCTGTGCTGTCCCCAGCAGTATAAAAAGCTGCCCTGTGCTGTCCCCATCAGTACAAAAACCTCCCCTGTCAAGTAGCTCAGGGCTACTTGCTCTCAGGAGCTTCAGGGGCCCAGCCAATTGGTACCGGGGGACACTACCCCTTGTGCCAGCTGCACTGCTGAAGCAGCCCTGAGAGTTCCCTGCACCCTCTACCCACTGCAGCAGTCTGGCAGTGGGGGCTGCTGCCTGGCTGTGACCTGCTGTGCACCTGCCAGACCCACATGGGGACTGCACAGCCAGTAGAGGCATCTGCCCCTCTGGGCCAGCTGCCAGTGGGCTGTGGCTGCAAAGTTGGCCTTTGTGTGGCACTACTGCCATGTGTGCCCCTGCCTGGTCATCTGGGCAGTTAGCGCATGTCCTTCTGGTCCCATTTGGCCAGGAGGTCAGCCACCTCTAGCTGGGTCCAAGGTGTCAGCTCTGAGCAGGCAGGGCCCTGTCACTGGCCTCCCTAGCAGGAATTCTGGTGTTCCCTATTGGAAAACTGAAAAATCCCTGATTAAAAAATCCCAAAGTCACTCTATAAAATACCTCCAAATCCATGTTCCTCAAGAATTAAAACAAAATACCACTATATATATATATATATATATATAGAGAGAGAGAGAGAGAGCGCGCACAATCAGGTGGGCAATGTTTTATTGCTATATCCAGCTCTGGGGCCGGGATTTTGCAGTGGTGATAGTGTGGTCTGGAGCTGGGGCAGAGCTGCGATCCGCTGCCTATGTGCCTCTGCCTAGAGCATGCAGGCAGTGGATTGCAGCTGTGCCCCAGGCCCAGACCAAGCTGTTACTGCTGCAAGATTCTGAGGAAGATACAGATGACCCTATGTTCCCTTCTTTTGTATTTATGTGGTTAATAACATTGATAAGATGCAGGTTGAGAACACAATGGTTTCCCTTTGTAGGTTTATTGTCATTCCCATTTACCCTTAGCCTATTTACATCCTTTAAATTTCACTGTTGTTAAATTCCTCTCTCATCTGCCCCAAACCTCAAGGAATGATTTGTAAATCTGTATATGTAGGAGTATTCTGTCTCTGGACTTTTACGCTACTTGTCATCAAAGAACCTTTTATGAAACTTGGATATAAAGTGGATGTTTTATCAATGTTTTGACCAAAATATTGATTATTAAATATGTAGAGTGGGCTGATCAAACTTAACATTGAGTTATTCCTACTCACTCTACCTATTTTGGTTTTTAAACATAGAGTTTCTTAATTCTCTGGGTTTGGAGGGATTTATCTTCTCCCTTGTATCACCATGGAATCCACTTTTTGTTTGATTTAAACAAGCCACTCAATTACTGCAGTTTTCCATGATCAGACAAGTGTTCAAGTCACATTTACTTGTGTATTTCATGCTTTAAGGTATTACTAAGCATTTTGAACTGGTAGCTGTGATACTGAGTTGAAAAACAGAAAGTGAAGACTATCATACCAGTATCACTGTTGCCAAGATGTGGATTGCCCATATTTGGTTTACTGCACAATTAGGACACAACTGTAGTGCACACTGCATGTACATTGAGTGGCTACTCATTTTGTATTGGTTTACAAGTCAGGAGGAGTTCGTGGACTTCACTGTGATGATGCTAAGGCTATGGCTAAAATATGTGCAAGGCTTACTTAAGCCTTTCTCACATTTTCACAATCCTGTTCTTCACTCTCTCCCTTTTGCCTAGTATTTTAAATATTTCCCCTATTTTATTGTACCACTCATGATTTGTGAAATAATTTTGCAAATGCAAAAATTCATATATTTTTAACAACTGGTGGCCCGGGGAAAATACGAGATCTCAAGATAATTAAATTAACTTACCAGCTAAGGATCAAGCCCTTGATTTTAACCAGAAGAGTTAATCACGATAATTTTAGGAATTGGTTATTGAATCTGGTGTTTTTCCTTTCAAATGATATAAGAAATGTCATATATTTCATAGACATTTGGGCTGGAAGGGACCCTGGAGGATCATTGAGTTCAGCCCCCATTCAGATAATACTGTTACAGAAAATCCTTATGGTGGTTTTATCAGATAATAGTAATGTTCACTAGTTAAAAAAATAGAACTAAGTAAATAACAGCCAATTATTTGTACTTGCAAACTATCCTGTGTGAAAATTTCTCAGACTTATTCAGTATTCAAAATTGTTAGTTGATTAGTTTTGGGAAATTGTTCTTGGTATGTGGATTGTTTGCAAGCTATTCCCTGCAAATATTTAATATTCAAGTTGCAGCAAATTTTGACTCCAAAATAGTCAGATATTTGTAGTTAAGAATGAGACATTTACTTTCTGCAAATGGCCTACAATGTGCATGTCAATTTAATTTTAGTATTGAAATACCTGCCAGTAACCTCATTTTCTAAATTATTCATGGTAGGTGATCAGATGCTGGTAGGATGTGCGACCTTATAAAAGTCTAAATAGACTAAACACCAAGTGGATGCGAACATACGCTAAACTAAAGTAAATAAGATAGCAAATTAATAACCAAGAACTTTTATTTTTGCAACATTGTCTAGCCTTCATTAAAGAAATGCCCTTTCAGACCCTAGATTTACTAAATAATTTCTGGATTTAAATATTTAAAAAGTCATTCCCTCCCGTACTTCAAGCACAGTTGAAAAGGTTTTTGCATATTTTATTTCTTCATAAATTTTGTTTTATTCTTGCTTGAATTGAGCCCAAGTACAAGAAAACATTAAGAAACCCCAAACCTATAAAAATCCTTCATTTCTATTCTTAAAGTGTTAGTTGCCTGAGAAATTCCTAAGATAGATAGCTCTCATGGGTCAACAAATTGTATTATATAATGTTAGAGTGTCAGTCTTTTCACTTATAGATACAAAAATATTTCATTTCCTGAGACAACATATTTAGCTGTGTAGTTAATCTGAGGATAATACATAATTTCTGCAGAACTGTATATATATAAGGTTATGTATTATCCTCAGATATATTTAATTACAGGATCTAGAGAGCTATGAAATCATTTATTTGCATTATTCAATCTGTTGATCATATTGGATGTGTCTGATCATTTATTATGAAATAGCTTTGTTATAATGCAGCTTGTTTTAGTCTGGGAGAATATATACTTTATGTACAGAACTAGGGAAATGGGACTTTGTAGTTCAGTACATGGAACCCAGGTACCTGTAAAAATACAAATATAGCATAGAGATATTGTTGTTACTATTATTGTTCATAATAAAATAACATACTTATCAAATCATTATAATATTGCTTAAAGGACAATTAAGGATGGCCTTCTGTGCTGAGCACTGTACAAACACAGAATATAAAAGAGGGTAAGGGGAATGTGTGTAGCGTAAAAATGAGGAGAGACTGTGGGAGCAGAGAAAGGCTGGAACCAACAGCCAATCAGAACAGGGCCAAAAAAAATTCAGTCAATATTTTAGAAAGTTTTCTGAATATCAGAAGGTACCTGGCTGCAGCTTGTGGTCACAATTGCATCAGTTCTTTCCCAAGATCAAACATCACGGGGAAAACATATTTTAAGAACTTTAATTAGACCTGGAACCTTCTGGATGACGACTTGTGTACTTGTTCAGTGCACAAATTGGTGTCATTACGATGTATCTTAATGCAAGTGCTTGGAAAGGGTGTTGAAACAGCTTCTCCGGTGAAAATTGAGTTATTTGATATCATCATATTTGTAATTTTCTGGACCATATTGCTTTCTAGGTGATACTATCCTCCCTGCACTGGGACTATAAAACACCAAGAAACTGTAAGTGTCTTATCACACGGGACACTTAGCACATGTTTTATCTGTGAAATGTTATGCAGTATTAAGAGCTAGAATGTGTCCTGAATAGTAATGCTTACCACAACTTTCTAACATGTATGGCTTCCACTCTCTTGTGAATGTTCTGTTTTGTTTTTTGTTGGCTCTGGACACCCGTTCCCCTCTGTACCAGTGCCACATGGAGCCTGCTGATATCTATTGCTTACCTGTCTCACAAAGCCTGAAGTTATCTGGAAGCAGCAGCTCCAGGAGAAGAACCCCTGCTGAACTGGAATTGTGCTGAAACTGTCACTCGCCACCTGCAACCCAGCACTACTTCACACTGGCTCCTTCTCCTTCTTTGCAACTCCCATGCTTGGACACTCCCTACCACATGCCCAGCACCATCCAGCTTGGGAGTGCATGCCCCTGGCCTCCTGAGATGAACTGGGTCTCTGCTGTGGGTAAAGGGTTGCACAGAGATCCAAGCTCAGAAGAGGATGCTGCCTTTGTTTCTCAATCCTGCTTGTGCCAGGAGGACTGCAAACTGTTCATATTATCTCTATGGAGTGATCTGACAATACCTGAACACATTGCTTATTATGATCTGGAGATGCCCCTCCAAAGAAAAGTCCTAACTTGACTATGATACTAGCATGCTTTAGGTCTTGAACACATGTGTGCTCATGTTTTAAGGCAGTTAACACATCCTAAGTGGAATGTGCGACATGGCCCTAAGCCTTCTCACAATAGCTTTATGCCTGGTGTGGTCCTCTTAATAGGACTAGAGAACTGGTTAGATACATTAGTCTGAGGTCATGGTAGGTTAGCAGAAGATAGCGCAGGATGGCATCTTAGAGACTAATTTTTTCAACTAATGGATTCAGAGAGGCATGAACTCTTGTGACAGCCTACACTGGCAGATGCTGTTGCCTACAAAAGCCCATGCCTCTCTGAATTTCATATAATCTTTCTCTGTACCTCCTCTGTTTTCTATTGGATTGTGCCAAATGTTGAGGGAAATGACACGAGTCACTTCTACATGGTAGTACCAAAATAGGACAAGCAATGGGGCTGCCTTTTGTCAAAAAAAAATTAAAAAAAAAAAATTACAGTGAAAAAGGTGGGATGACATGAGTCTTTGTGAGGTGGTCGGAGTACTGTTGCAACCATGATGGTCCAAGAAATACGTGAGAACCAAGGGTTTTTTTTGGGTGATATCTTCTATTGGACCAAACATACAGTTGAGAGAAATGTTAGACAAGCTTTTGGGCATAAAGCTACCTTCTTCAATTTACTTTGCCTTCACTATACTTTGGGTGATAGGGTTTAATTTTCTGGAACCTGAATGATAGTCCACTGGCTTGGATGATAGCCTGGGTGATCCAAATCAGTTCAATTTCTTACTCCATCACAGCATTTGTGTAACCTAGGGTAAGCTTCTTAGGCCCAGATCCACAAAGCCACCCCTGCACCTAGGTCCTATTAGCAGGCATTCCCTGTGCTGTTAATTTGCAGCACAGGGGCAGTTTTCTGACATTGGGGGAGCCTGGTATAAAAAAAACCCACAGTGGAAAAAAGTGAGGTGGCGCATGTGGTAGCAGGATGCACCACCTAAAACTGGAGCGTGGCCAGCTGGAGCCATACTCCAGCTGCCAGTCAGGAGCCCTCATCACTGCTGGAGCCCTGGGAGGTCCCCTGGGAGGTAAGGGTGTTAGGGCCAGCTCAGGTGCTGGCCCCAGCCTTCCCTACTCTACCTGGGGCAATGTGCTGCACACCATAGCATACATGCATGGGATTCCCTGGGGACATATATACCTCTGCTGTTTGTCCCTGGGGAAGTGCATGTGCCTACAAATCTGGATCCAGCCTGTGTATATATAACAATAGATAAGCAGATGCCAAGTGTCTGGACCTAAGGACCACTGAAACGCTGTCCCCAGATTTAGATATTTTTGAAATGTTACTCAGCCAGCTTAGGTGATATAGTGGTGGGTGCAACATAAGACTTATGCTGTTGGAGGTGGTATGTCTTTTTCAAGTAAAATCTTTCTTTTTTTTTTGCACTTAAGATTTTTTTTGAGCATTTTGGCTCAAACTAAATTTTCAAACTTTCAGCATTAGATACAGCTGGTCAATTATTTATTCCTGACTATTAGATATGGAATACTGAACTTGCCATAATTTACTTTAGCTAAATACACAACTATGGAAAAAAGGGAGCTCATTATACTGGTTGTTTTTTAGTGTTCCCCACAGCTTTCCATTTCTAATCTAGTACTCATTTTCAATTTCCAGTTGCAAATTCTTGCAAATGGTTTTGGGGCCAAATTTATTATTGTTATAATTTTTTGGTGTTACTTATATCATTGAAAAACCAGAATAACTCCATTAGCAGGAGTAGTATTTCTTTGGATTTCTAGTTGAGTGACTTGCAGCAGGTTTTTTTTGCATGATGTAAGCTCATTTTGGCTCTAGATTCATTTAAAATTAAATACTCCATTACTTAAATTATTTTGCATCTACACTTAAAGTTGGTCAGCCATATTTCTCTAAGAACTGTTTTTTTATCATTTACTTAAAATCTTTCTTGGAATTCTTTTCTTTAATTTATTGATTTAGTACTCTTTGATTTAAGTGGCTATTTGGTTTCTAGTATCTTGTGAAACATTCTGTCAAGCAATCTGATTTACACCCAATTTAGACATAAGTGGCTGGTAAAAATTAATTTTCCTGCTAGTCATCTGCCAGGTTACACAAAGCTCACTTTATATACTTAGGTATGATAGAAGTTTTAACATTTACCATTATACCTGATAATGCCAAATAATTTGACTTGGTTTTAACTGGGTATTCATTGAAGCTCAGAAGCTGGATTCAAAGGAGATGTTTGCACACTGTGCCTGTGGATCCCAGGTTTCAGTATTGCCAGTTCTGGTAGTTTTATCACAAGTCCTGCAATAACTGGTAATTTTCTTAAAGTTCCACAAGATAAAAGGATTACATGAAATTCTCAGCTTTCATAAGAAAAAACATCTTTCTATCCCTCATCAGTTCAAGGGAAAAAAAACCCCTTAAAACGATGCAAAGGAAGTGCAGTTAAAAGGCTCTTGAATGGCAACAACTATGCATAAGTGTGTGTGTGTGTATAGATAAATAGATATCTGTAGATAGATAGATAGATATGTATGTATATATACTGCAAATAAACTTCATGATTTTAAGACAATCTTACGTGTGTTTTATAGCTTCAAACATTATATTTGAACATTTGAAGCTGGCCACACAGGTGACTGATCCAGTCCATTCGCTGGCACATATTCAAATATTCTGATGGTGGCTCTAAATTGCCCCAGCAAGAATTGTGACAAATGAGGACCACCAGGATGTAAGCATGGATGCTAAACTAGACATATGCCTTTTATCATTACCCCTGGGTGGGGACAAAGGTGTGACTGGGACAGGGCTCTGATAAATCTACACTGCTGAAAGCTTCCTTTGTCTAAGGGAAAGCTGACCAGTCAACTTGATTTTCAGACATATTTTTATTACTGAAATGGCATAAAATTTCTGCAAACAGATGAGGATCTGGTCCAGAATTTGTAATATGTGGTAAAGTGAGGGAGACTTTGCAAAACATCAAGCCACATAAACCAAATGGAAACAAAATGAAAGCAGGAAGTTTTAAAATCCTGTATATGCAAGTTTCTGCATATCACATTAAAAGAGAGTTTTAATGCAGGTCTCTGAAGAGTTACTGTAGTATCACGCATTCTAGGGTGCATATTTTACAAGGAATTATTATTTTTCGGGATATACAAGGCACAGGTCTGGCCACCAGGTGTATTCTGTGTTCAGAGAGATGGCACTCATTTTTAATCACCTGGTCCAAAATGTCAGAAATTGTGAGAGGGAAAGAGTGTGAATGGGAATGAAGTTACACATTACACTTAGACTATACTAAACCTATGCAATGTTAAGTGATGTTAAAATTCATATGTGCTATGAGTCATGTCATGTTAAGGGTTAATACCACTTCCTGCATTTCTTGTGTTTCTTGCGAACAGGGGCAAGGCTAGGAGCCAGGACAACTGGGCTCTATCCCTGCTCAGTGGGGTGGGATGAAGGGCTGGGAGCAGTGCATCTTGGGATGATGGATGACTGCAGATTGTTTGTTTTATCTCCATGGAACAGACTGAAGTTATACTAATGTCCAGCCCAGAGTTAACCTTCAACTCTGAGACCCCCAGGAGGCACTTAGTATGAGTTAATGAGCTTTAACCTGTGTTTTAAGAGTCGTTGGTATTTTTAAGTTTAACAGGTAAAGCATGGTGTGTGTGTGTGGGCTGAATCACTACAGTGAATACACTACAGTGGCTTAACACTACTTCAGGGAAGTGCTGAAAGTCCGCAGTTCCTACCAAATTTATTTAGAATTAAGGTTTTTATCAGACTTTCTGGAAGTCCTGAATTTGGGACTTAACATATTTTGAATATACACCTCTTCCCAATCTAATAAAATGAGAAACCACCACAGAATTCATTTCCGAAGAATGTATGATGTGTAGGAAAGAGAAACTGTTATATTCAAATCTGCAATTTAGATTTGAATCCTCTGGGAGTGCATGACTCCTCAGTTCCAGTGAACTGAGACACAAATTAGAAAACAGTTTTACAAAACATCAGTACAATGACCAGGAAAATAAGGTTAAGTCTCTATTACTTATTAATGAGCTTAACTTTTCTGTTGAGAGCATTGCTGCCTGTCCTCCTAGATAAAGATGCTATGTGCTTAACAGTTACATCATGGAGAAGGGGGGAGCACCCTGCCTTCCTGTGGAGATTCAGCATGAAAGCCTTTTATAGTAGCACTCGATTAAAAACCATGGAATAGTATTTCCCTTCAATTCCAGTGGTTCCTAAATAGTCTCAGAATAACATACAAGTTTCAGTAGTCTCCTAAACAAACCAGACTGTCATGCTTTTGAGTCAGAAGGGAAATAAGGATGATCAGCTGCTTTGAAACGTGCTGTTAGCCCTGCTTCCAGCTGTACAGGATAAGAGAATGAATTTGACAGTACAAGGAGCAGGTGGAGTTTTCTTCAAGTGTCAAAGCAAACATTTTAAAAATTAAACCAGAACAATTTGGCAATTAGAGTAAGACATTTATATTAATGTTATTCTCCCTTTTTGGCAAGTCAAATATATATTTTTAAAGACTTTACCAGGATGCCCAAGTAATCATATATACATAGATAATAGGCTGAAATGAGGGCCATTAAATTGCTCCCATCCAATTTTTCCTTTCTTGGCTACCAGTCAGATTCCCTCTGGGGTTTCTGGTGCAGGGAAGATAGATTGATGCTGCAGTAATAACCCATGAGATTTCAAACCGTTGGTACTGCCCTGACATTGAAGATTCCTGTGGAGACACACTGTTTTCCCCTTTGATTTGCAGTGTGGTTAATGAGCCTGTAAATTGAATTAGCTCAGTCTAAGTGCTCAAAATCCAGGCTGAAATAAAGAATGATATCACAACAGAGGATGGAGACAGTGGTTTGTTTGTGCTTAGTTTCTTGAGCACTAACATAAGACTGAAACATTAATAACTTGAAATAAAAAATACTATATTGAAGATGTATAATATATGGTAATTTTACAAGTCAAAACATTAAATCCTGTTCAGGTATCAAGATTTGTGGCACTGAACTGACAGTTTAGTGTTTCCAGCTTGCTTATGACCAAAATAAGAAGGCAGATCATTATCTTGCTTTCCCTGACGCAAAAATACCTGAGCCATCTTCATGGAAATTTCTGACATATTTTCTGTTTTGAGTAGCAACTGAATGGCTCAAGGAGGAGACCTGCAAATTAGAGTCATGAATAATTTGGCTCATAATAACATCCACATACTGCTCTGTGCAGAAAGCTAAACAGTAAGGATTTTTGTGGGTGATATCTTTTATTGGACCATCTGCAAGTTGGGAGAGATTTCGATACCCCTGCTCCTGCCTTTTTGGCACTGTCCCTCACTGTGGGGGCCTTGATCTAGCCCTTACCCTTTCCCTCCCCCACGGACTGACCTGCGGGGCTGGGGCGCACATGCATGCACGTGGGTACTCAGACCCCCACCCCAGTCTCAGACCGACTCCAAGAGGCTCCGAGATCTACCGCAAGAGGCTCTGAAATCTACTGGTGGATTGAGATCTACTGGTTGGTGACCACTGATTTAAACACTTGTTCTGGCTTACTCAGTATAAAAGTATTTGTGCAATCAGTCTAGGTAAGTGTGCCCAAACAGAGCCTGGTTCTGCTCATACAGTTAGCCTGAATCAATGTTAAGACAGTGTCAAATTGAATTTGAAAAACACTTACAGGCTTCATTCAGCTAATGTAACTCTTGGCCTGGGATTGACAGAGATTGTCTTGGTGAATGATCAATTTAGCAATTTGCTGCCCAAGTTTCTTTTTGATTGTTCACTGTTCACTTTAGAACTAGTGATTGGTTACTCTCACATGGAAAAAAATCAAACCCATTTCAAAATTGTCTTGTGGAGCTTGTAAGCAGGTTGCTTAGCTTGCTGGTTTCTGCAAAGCAGAGGGGAGGTTGATCCCTGAGGAGCCCCACAGCTCAACTGAAACACAGTCTTTGAGCCACAAACACACAGGCAAATAAGCAAACAAGCCAAAATCCCTCTGCTCTGTCCAGGGCACTAGGAAGGGAACCCCTTTGGTTCTGTCCCATGGCATGGCACGGCAGCCTTGCCCCTTATTATGGCAGACTGTTCTGCTCAGAACCAGCTTCCTTCCCTCACAGTTCATCCTTTTTTCTTTCTCCTGGGTTTTCAGCTCCCAGTAGGACACTCCCTTACTGGCAGAATGCTTCTCAGCTACAGATCCTTAACAGGGCTGTCTGCTCCTTCTTAAGGGGATATAGCATCCTGCTGTGGTATTATCTTTGGAAATGTATGTCTGCTTAACGTTTAATTTGGAGACAAAAGCTGATCGTTGGGGACAATTATTTTAAATGAAAAAGGTTTATATTTATAACTAGCTTCATTCTTTCAAACCACAGTTGATATATATATATATATATATACACACAACTTATATATATAAGTTTAGGAAGCATTTATAGATAGAAATGCTTCCTAAATTAACAGATATAGGTTCGAGATTATACTGTCAGTTAAATAACACTGTAAGAAAACGGTCTGTGAGCTGTATTTCTGTTCATTTATGGGTTAGAAGAGAAATCACAGATATGAAGATTTAAGTCATATATCTATTCATGAAGGACATTCTATTATTTATGTTAAAAAGTACACTGTGGCTGCCTGCAGTTGTTAAAAAACAAAGAAATTGCGCTTTACTGGAAGAAACAGCACATTACTTCAACTCAGCTCCGCAGCATCTATGTAGATTGTACACTTCCACAGCACTTTTGGGGATTGAATCAGCTATTAGATAAAAGCCCCCCAAAAGCCTCATTAAAGTGCCTGATCTATACAGATGTTGGGAGAGCCAGGTCCAACTACTGTGATGCCTGTTTTGGGCATGCACTGGGCTTGGTGCAGGGTGTGAATAGTTTAAAGTTTTAAAGCACTGTTGTTTTTTTTAACGTCTGCAAGCAGCCTGCAATTTTAAATTAAAAGCAAACAACCCACCCCCAATTTTTTGAACATTTTCTCTCTGTGTGGAGTGACTTAGGGATATTGAGGACAAATTTATAATAATGCATTCATTTTTTAAATAAATGAAAGCCATAGAAACAGTGCAGCCTGCTACTCAGCAAGAAGGCAGCTATATCACCCTCCATCACTTGCATGCCCATGTTCTGGAAGATAGGTAAGTTGTTTTATTATTTGTTGCTATTGCAGTGTTTGAAATGAAGAAAAGGTCACAATAAATATATAGTGTATTGAGGTGAAAATGCTGTTGAAAGTAGTAAAAAAATAAATGGTTGATTCTCTCATTTGATAGAATCTAAGAAAAACAACACAAAAGATCCGCATTGTGGGGTAGAAATTTGATTTCTTCCAATTCTTGTATGCTCCAAGGAGGAGTTTTCAAACACTATATCTGTATTAAATGGGTCTTAAAAAGAGAGCATGTTCTGGTCAAAAAAGCTGTGCTTATTTACAGCTGTGCTTACCACTGCAGATGGATGGGTATATGAACATATAGATCCCTTATTAGAAAGGCCATAAAAACCCATCAGCTCTCCAGCAAATGAGCTTGGTTTTGTGGGACATTCCTGTTTCCCGATCTCTACACAATCTTGTTTGATGGCTTGTAAAAATATATTTTTGCTACAACTAAATAAATACTTTCCACTTCAAACTTTTATCTAAGAGTCTCAAAGTGCTTAAATAAAATCATTAAATTTTTTCTTAAAATATTCCTGGAGACAAGAAACAAAAATTGAAATAAAGTAATTCATTAATGAAACTCAGCCAACACTGTGGTACAATTCATTGATTGCTTAACAGCACATGACAGCTTGAATTGAATATTACCATATCCAATTAAAACTGCAGAAGACATTTAAAGATGCAGAATGAAATGTTCTGATTTGGACCTTTTCCAGATTAATGGGACAAACACCTGGGTATAACACATCTATTCTGAAGAAGTGCTAAAGGAATATTATTTTTAATTTGTAATAGATATTTCTAGGAGCTTCAAGATGACTATATTAAGATTGAATGTAGGTCACATTTCATTCAATAATATTACTTGGAGCTACATAATGCATGCTACCTCACGCTGTGTAGGGATACGAAAAAGACTAGAAAGCTTTATGCTATAATATGTAACCAATAAATATGAATAATGTAAGGAAATGCAACACTGAAATGAATGAGCACCTGTTTTATTCCAGTGTGATGGCAAGCCAACTTGTCCTCATCCCAGATGCTGGTGCAATTTGCATATTATAGCAATGACCCTTGAGTAATATCTCTGACATAAAAATTGTACCAGTTTATGATTCAAGGAAGTTAAGATGAGCAGACAGACATGAGAACATGTGCCTGGGAAATGGACAGAGAGACTCCTGGAAAAGGGGCTGAGATGAACATACTATTTATTTTGGAGCTTTGAGATTGATGCTGTCCATGTGAAACTTTAATATTGTTTTTCTGCAGTCCTCATTTAGGACAGAGGGATTGTCTACATACCCAGAAATAAATAACCTGGAAAATATCACAAATCTGGACATTATTTTTCTTTTTTAGCAAAGATTAAACACACTTTAGAAGGCACATGCCCTCTATCCAGTTCAATTTAACTTGGCACTACTTGGATTCTGAGATTTGATAGCGATCTCAGGCCAGACAATTATAAATAACACTATAGAAAAGTGCCAGCATATTTTCATACTTAGGGAACAAAACGGAAAAATTGTGATTCCAAATTGACACAACTGTTTGCAAGCATTTTCTTCCACTAGTCACCTGCTTCTAAGTTCCCAGTGCTTTCTTTTCAAATGTGTAACAAGTATCTCTGATAATCAACATTACTTGTGATGGTAAACACAATTTGACAAGAGTTCAAGAAAAGAAATTATTCATTCCTTTGTTTATAAAATAAAGATGTGGAGAAGCTTGAGAGAGTCCAGAGGAGAGCCACGCACATGATCAGAGGTCAGGAAAACAGATCTTACGATGACAGGCTGAGAGCCATGGGACTCTTTAGCCTGGAAAAGCGCAGGCTCAGGGGTGATCTGATGGCCACCTATAAGTTTATCAGGGGTGACCACCAGGATCTGGGGGAACGTCTGTTCACCAGAGCGCCCCAAGGGATGACGAGGTCGAACGGTCACAAACTCCTGCAAGACCGCTTCAGGCTGGACATAAGGAAGAATTTCTTTACTGTCCGAGCCCCCAAGGTCTGGAGCAGTCTGCCAGCGGAGGTGGTTCAAGCACCTACATTGAACACCTTCAAGAGTAAATTGGATGCTTATCTTGCTGGGATCCTATGACCCCAGCTGACTTCCTGCCCTTTGGGCAGGGGGCTGGACTCGATGATCTCCCAAGGTCCCTTCCAGCCCTAATGTCTATGAAAGCTATGAAGAAAATAACACCATTTTTAAAAGTGTTTTCTGGATGGTGTACAATGGAATAACCTTTTGGAGCAATAGTTGTGACCTGGGTGCTAGTCTGTGCTATAGTGACACTGAGTTACAATACAGGGGAGGTAGTTAGTGGGAGTTTCACCTCTCTAGATGTTGCTTAGGGTTTTGTTTGTACTCAGGTGATACGATCTCTCTCTTTCTCTCCAAAATCTAGTACTCAATTTATTATCTGTTAAGAGCTAATAGAAACGTGCAGGGAGCCAGGAGTTCTCTTAAACACAGAGGCTCAAAAATGGATGGTATTATCCTCAAGGTCTTTATGGATCCCAAGCAATTCACAAAGTACATTAATCCCATCCTCACCCTCCTAAGTGGAGAACTGAAGGAAGTTCTGTGAGTAGAAAGTTCAGTTTTTATCCCAGTCCAAATACAGAAGTTGTTAGAAATGGGGAACTTTTTTCCCCCTGCCCTTCATAAATTTCTATTGATTCAATACTGAGTTTGGACGTGCAAATTATTTAGGGTGATTGACACAGACATCTTAATGATGTAGGTTAAAGGCCAGTACTAGCTGCGTAGCTGGAATACAAGGCCTGAGACAATAGCACCCCCTATGCTATTTAGACTTCTTTATGATGTATAGTGGTAGAACAGTTAAGGTATTTCATTACAGATCCAGAAGAGTGAGGCTCTTCTGGACCTGTGCTGGGAGATTACGAAATTGTGAGTACTTTCTCATCAGGCTCGAAAGCCAAAGGTGGCCATATGTGATGGTGACCATATTGTTCCCTGCATGTAATTGGTTATAGACACTAGTATTAACCATGATAGCTTGATGAGATGGATTGTGCATGTGGACCACATCTGGAAGAATATATAAAACAACTACCACACTCTGGGGGGCATGCTGAAGGAGATAGGGGCACAGGTGGTATTCTCTTCTGCCCTACCAGTGGGCAGACATGGAAGATGACATGAGTCCTACATCAGAGAATAGAACTTGCGGCTTCGGGAATGGTGTCTTGAGGTGGGCTTCGGCTTCCTAGACAATGACCCGCACATCAGGACAAGAGACATGCTTGGGTGGGATGGGCTTCCCCCAGGTTCTCTTCCAGGTTGGCGGATCTCCTCTGGTGGGCTTTAAACTAGGCTTATCAGGGGAAGTGAAAGATGAGGGTGGAGGAAGCCTTAGACCACTAAACCAAGCGTCGTCCACAAGAACAGCCCATCCTAGACCGATGATGAGCCGAACAAATACCCAGGTAAGCAACAGGGGCCAGGGCAATGTTGAGATTAGGGTCAGTGAACACCTAGTCAGAGAACTTCTGGAGGGACTGGACACATTTAAATCAGCTGGTCCTGACAATCTCCACCCCAGAATGCTGAGGGAATTAGCTGAGGTCATTGAGGGACCCCTGGCATGGCTTTATGAGCATTCATGGTGTTCTGCCATACTGCCAGAGGACTGGAAAAGGGCCAATGTGGTTCCCATTTTCAAAAAAGAGAGGAAGGAGGACCCAGGAAACTATAGGCCAGCCAGTCTTACCTCAGTCCTGGGGAAGCTTTTTAAGAGAATTTTCCTGGCGCATGTCCACGAGGGGCCAACAGTGGAAATTATGCTTAGGAACAACCAACATGGGGTCATTAGAGGCAGGTCCTGTCAGATCAACCTGGTAGCCTTCCATGACCACCACAAAATCCTTAGACGCAGGGGTAGCAGCGGATGTAGTCTTTCTGGACTTTAGGAAGGCCTTCGACACTGACTCACTCCATTCTCTTTAAAATACTAGGGGACTGTGGCATCGACACCTACACCATCAAATGGGTCACTAATTGGCTGGATGGCCGCACCCAGAGGGTGGTAGTGGATGGGTCATTTTCAACCTGGAGGGATGTAGGCAGTGGGATTCTGCAGGGCTCGGTCCTGGGGTCTGCACTGTTCGACATCTTCATCAGTGACTTGGACACGGGGGTAAAAAGCACCCTGTTCAGATTTGCAGACAACACTAAGATGTGGCGAGAAGTGGGCATGCTAGAAGGGAGGAATAGGCTGCAATCGGACCTAGACAGGTTACAGGGGTGGGCGGATGAGAACAGGATCAGTTTCAGCACTGACAAGTGCAAGGTACTGCACCTGGGGAGGATGAACTCACAACATAACTACAGGCTGGGGAACTCCCTTCTCATCAGTGCAGAGCCAGAAAAGGATCTTGGAGTCATTATTGATGCCAAAATGAACATGGGCCAGCCGTGTGGGTACGCAGTCAGGAAGGCCAACTGTGCCTTGTCATGCATCCACAGATGCATCTCAAGCAGGTCCAAGGAGATGATCCTTCCCCTCTGTGTGACACTGGTCAGTGGAGTACTGCGTCCAGTTCTGAGTGCTGCACTTCAGGAGGGATGTGGACAACATGGAGAGGGTCCAGAGGAGGGCCACTCGCATGATCAAGGGGCAACAGGGCAGGCCCTATGAGGAGAGGCTATGGGACCTGAACCCGTTCAGCCTCCACAAGAGAAGGCTGAGGGGGGATCTAGTGGCCCGTTACAAACTAGTCAGGGGGGACCAGCAGGCATTCGGGGAGTCCCTGTTACCCTGAGCGCTACCAGGAGTGACTAGAAATAAGGTCACGAGCTGGCAGAGGGTACATTCAAGCTAGATATCAGGAGGTGCTACTTCACTGTCAGGGCGGCTATGATCTGGAACCAACTTCCAAGAGAAGTGGTGCAGGCTCCTACCCTGGGGGTGTTTAAGAGGAGGTTAGATGAACACCTTGCTGGGGTTGTTTGACCCCAGTACTCTTTCCTGCCATGGCAGGGGGTCGGACTTGATGATCAGGTCCCTTCTGACCCTACCAACTATGAAACCATGAAACTATTACAGCATGTCACCTTACCAGTATTGTCTGATGGGTTGCATCAAAGATAGTATATTTTGGCTGCTTGCAGATGTGAAAAAAACCAAAAGTGATTTACTTTAAGCTTGGTGCACTCCCACACTGGGTGCAGCATACGCCCAGAAGAGGCATTACATTAGTTTGACCCTGCTCGCCCAATGTCTGTGTATCTCAGGCACTTCAGTGGGGCTTTTTGGCACTTTTATCTAATAGCTGATTGAACCAAAAGGCCCTGCTGAGGAGCCCAATCCATACAGATGCTTTGGGGCCAGGTCAAATTAATGTGCTGCCTCTTCCGGTAAAGCACTGTTTTTTTTTCCCCACATCTGCAAGGAGCCTTTATGTATTAACGGTAAAAGCAATCAAAGACAATGCAATGTCATTGTCAATGTACAATAAATTAATTGTATAGTACATAGGTAATCATGTGACTTATGATAATTCTTTGAACTAGAGACTATATAAAGTGCAATAATTTAAAGGCAAAGCATGTCTGAACATGTCTTGGATTGCTTGGTTTGGTCAAGTAAACAACACATTGCATTTGACATAGCTACAGTAACTCAGCCTCCATGTGCAATTCATTTCAGCCAAACATCTGGAGTTTCAATTGTTTCATTAACAATGGGTATCTTCAGGGGATTCACCCTTTATCTATTTTGTCCATTTGGTAATATACCTAGATGAGCTGACTGTACCAGGGAGTTACCTGGCACAGCAATTCATTTCTGTGACTAGTGTAATCTGGATTTAGTTGGTAGGAGATATTCATTTTCTTTTCTGGTGCAGCAAAACTTTATAGTAAAAAGACAAAATCCCTCCTTCTCCTCTAGAAACTGTTAGTATAAAAGGTTCTGGGTTTTAGAAACAGTAAGCATATATAGTTCTTCCATTCTGATGAAATTGTTATCTTTTTCTGAAATATCACATTCAATTCTCAAATAATTTTGCCTTTTCAGAGTCAGGTGGAACACTGGAGAAAACATAAGCGGTATCTGCATGAACAGGAACAAAAAATTCAGTGCCACACTAGTCACTGAAAAGATTTGTAATGACCAAAGAATTCATTATCGACTTTAGTGTTAAGTTAAAGCTCTGTGTAATCCATCTAGTTATCAACACACCTCACATCAATGCCTATTACAGTAGCTGCTGCCATGTGTGAATCCTGACCCTAGTTGTGAAACAGTATTGAATTATGCACCTTGGCCTTAGATGGCTAAGCTCAAGGCTCAAAATCAGCAGAGCTGATCAGCTGTATCAGCTGTTACACCTTGCAAGTATAGTATTGGATATTCTTAAGAGTGCCATTAGTTTGAAACACTTTATTGGTTCCAGGAATATTCTATATGTCTAAACTGAGAAACTTTGATGAAAATGGTACAATTGTCCTTCAAGTCATGGAAAGCTGAAGGCATCATATTTAAAAAGGGAAATAACAAAGATTAAAAAAAAGTTGCCTAAATTTAGGCTCCTAAATCGATTTATAGGAATTAGAAACATAGATTGACAGATTTCTATAGATCATTATTCATTTAACAAAATAATTTAACTTTTTAATAAAGAAGGTACAGAAAAAGTTAATAGTTGCATATTAAAACAGCAAAAACAAGCTTGGTTTGGTCAAATTATCTGCTGTACATAGTTAATGGTTTCCAGGTACTAGGACTCCCTAGTAGCTTGCAGAACTTGGATTGACTTTGTGTCCTCTGGGATATTTTCACAGCTGAAACAGTTTTCTGTATCCTAGGTTCCTTTTTTTTTTTTTTTTTTAACCAAACAAGGAAATCTAATCCAGTGGGGAATTAACTGAATTTGTCTCAGATAGGGACAAATTTTACCTTTCATGGTACAAATCATCTAAATCTGCAGCTCCACCTGCCATATCTTCTTTTCTGTTGCTTCTGGTGTTCAATAACCTTACTTACTCCAAACAGAGCAAATTAGGGCCAGAGCTCAAATGCACATATATATGTTAGAGCATGGGACCTCACAAACACGTGTGCTTTTAAAAACCTACGGTCCAATTCATTGTTGTAATATTAATGTAGTAAAACTGTAGGAGCTAGTGATAGGCTTGTGGAAAACTATCCCTGTAACTGAGCCAACAGGCTTCAAAGAGATCTCACAGTATACTGAAAAGTTAATATTGCATCAGTATGAATTTGTACCATATTTCTACTGATCAATGGCAGCACTGTGACATGTTAATGGCTTTCAGATTTGCCATAGGTATTTAAACATTATAGGAGGACTTCAAATTACGAATTTGTAGGTCTCTAAAGTTGAAAGCTCTAAGGGAAGAGGGGCAGGGGATAGATCAGTCTGGATAGGCCCTTTCTTCCCCTAGCATCTGCTCTGTGCCACTGTGAGATACAGGATACTGAGCTAGGTAGACCTGTAGTCTGACCAAGTATGACATCTCTTATGTTTTTAAAAATCTGCAAATAAGTAACAACATACAGAACATGTGCAAATGAGGTAAATTGACCCCCTTTATGTGTTTATGTGTTTTATGTAAAATTTTGTTTTATGGCAAGTTGCTTTATAAACATCACAGATGAAGTGCATGTTCATTGATTTAAATTTAGTACAATAAAAGCTGTGTTAACCATAGTTTACTAATCTATTAACTGAAATTGCCAGTATCCCACAATACAAATCTTCACTTCAGCAACTGGAATTTTTGCTGAGTCTATCTGGCATGCGCATCAAGTATTTCTGATGCACAGCTGGGGCAGGGCAGGGCACGGGACAGAGTCACGGCTCAACCGGGGGGTGTGGGGAAAGGTGGTGGCTCCTGCCACTACATGCATCCTGGGAAGCATGTGGGGTGCCTGACCCTGGATCTGCGTGGGGCAGGGTGGGCTGTTGCTGCAGGCTGGGGCTGGGGCAGCACTGGACTCCTCTCAGCATGGATGGCTGCACTGTGCTCTTGTCTTTCTTCTCAGATAATTGGTTTTAGATAACTGGTACCCCCCTTATTCCACTCATGCCAGGATAACAAAGCTTTTACTGTACCCTCTTTTCCTTTTTATTTTGACATCCATTTTATTCCAATAGTATTTTTTCCATGGTTCAATTTCCTTTTCACTGCTATTTTTACATGGCTTATTCTAACCATTCTTTTTCAGTTTTGCTTTTCAGTTCTACCATCAAATAGAGTCTTGTAAAGTTCATTTTTACTGTGGTTTCAAAAAGTACAGTTGGAATCTCTTCAGCAGAGCTAATAAATGATTAAGGAAAAACACTCTTTGTTGATCTATGGACTTTCACTAGACCCTGCTTCATTTATATTGCTACAATCCAATCTAATTAATTTATGGTCCTTTCCTGAAGTGAAGCACAGTCAACTTGAGTAACATAAAGTTGTACATAAAATTGAACTGAGATACTCAAGTTGTACAGGGAATTAGTATGCTAACCCTTAAAATCTGTAGATCAGGGCCATCCAATTTCTAAGAAGCCAAAAATCCACAAATAGTGGGGGCTGCACTGGAGGGGGTGAGGGGCATGGAGCCCTTGGGGCCATACATTCCCCCACCACAGTTTGTGGCATCTCTTGTTCCCCTTTTACACTGCACACTCAGGCAACATCCCCCTACACCAGATACCCTGTCTCACCTAAGCTGCTAGCCATAGGTTCCCACTCTGCATTGTGCCTCAGACACCCTGGGCCTTGGGCTTCCCCAGTACTATGAGCTATGCTGTGCTGCACTGTACTGCCTCAGGGGCAGGGAAGAATAAGCCAGAGGACAAGAGAGTTGGTAGATGCTAGCTGCTTCTACAGTCAGGACAGTAAAGGTAGTGGTAACTAAGTGACTGCAATTTATGCTGCCTGTGGCCACCAGTTGGACAGCTCTGGTGTAGATCATGGGTTGGGTCCTCCGCTTTTGCAAACTGAGTGTATCTACGTGTGAAAATAATCTGAAAGAAATTTACTTTTGAGCAAACTCTCCTGGGCATGTGTCTACATGTGCAGGGATGTGGGAACAGATTTGATGCTCCTAGAAGCAGACTGCTTCCACTCCCTGTGGCTTTGCAGTGGGCCCTTGCAGCAGCCAGGAGGAGCTCTAGACTCCCCATAGGTGCTAGCCAAGGGGCCAGGAGACAGCTGTCTCCTGGTGGAGGCTGCAGTATTGCTCCCTGCCCCCAGGACCAGCCTGCCACCAGAGCTGGGCAATGTCCCCCTGCGTCAGCAGTAGAGAGCTCCCAGCCCTCGCTCTGCAATTGGAGGGCCATGGCTGGGAGATCGGTATCTCCCAGTGCCAGCTCCTCAGTCATGAGGCGGGCACTGAGCAATCTCCCAGTGGAAACTTGCAACACAGGGGGACATTGTCCCCACCTGGGCTTCAATGGCAGGGCCTGCCTTGGCAGCAGGCAGCTCGTAGGGAGAGGGAGCAATCCCCTGCCCCCTGCTGCCTGGCTGACCATGAGCACATTTTCTTCTCGTCAGGTGTCTACATGTGCGCTACATATGCACAGTTACTAATGACAAGTAAATTTGCTACTTGCATTTACAGGTAGGAATTTACTCAAAGTTAGAGCCAATGACTGCACAGTAAGCATCTGCCCGTGTAGATAGAGACACTTACTGTGCAGTAATTAGCTCTACTGCACAATAGAGCATCTTATGTAGACACACCTACTGGCACAGAATAATCAAAGTACACAGAGCTACACTGCTCTTCACTAGGAGTTCTAGATCCATATATTCAAGGTCTGCTTTTAGCAGCTTAAATGATTTTCCAGCTGGTCTCTTCTGTACCCTTTCTGATGTAGTTATGAGGATTTCACCCCTATTTTTATTCCTTAGTTAGTTTCTTTTAGATTCAAGTTTTAATTCTTAAGTCAGTATGTTTTGAACTTTATCTGGTAAAAAGATAGATTTTACCTTTAGGTCAATTCAGTGCTGTTTTCCTTGAGTCTGCAGAAAGATGGATTGAATCAATAGCTGCAAGCAGAAGTGTGTTCTGCTCTATTCATCTCTGTTAGATGATATCTTTTTCACTATGGATCACATGGTAGCTGAGTCATTATACTAACGTGCTTATCCACTAGTGTTATGGGTGACAAGTATGGGGAAAAGAGTCAGTGAAATGAATTCAGCCTCAATCAATCATTTTTAAAAAATGTTACTTAATAAGTGGTGGATTTTAGTAGTGCTTTTCTTTTTCCTTTTGACTTGTTATGCTCACTCATAGTTTTCCAACCTGCTGCCCTGGAAGGAAAAGACACAGGAAGAGAAGCTACTCTGTGGGGTTCCTGCTTCCCTGTAGAAAAGAGAAAAAATTAACAGTTTTCCTATAGTTTCCCTCCAGGTTCCAGGGGTGCTTCCTACAGCAGCTGAACAGCAGTCAGTTTCTACCTCTCTTCTTCCCTGAGCAATTTATTTTCTCATTGTAATGCAGCATAGCTGGAAGATGCATAGAATGGAATACCAGGAATGGGGCTGTGTAGAAGCCCAGGGAGGATCCTAACTGCACCCCCTTTTTTCAGAAAATGGGAAGAGGATCCCCTAAGATTCCTGTGGAAGTTTACTGTCTAGGGATTATACAGAGGCAAGAGAAAGTTGGTGTTAGGTTAGGTGGAGGCTAGAACTGAAACATGAAGAGCAAGAATTGAAGTTGTGTTATCATGTGGGAGAAGACTGGAAAAAATACATTAACACTGCACTGGCATGTGCTCATATCATATCTATATGACTCCCATTACTCTTAGGTTAAGTAGTGGTGTGCCAAAAGCCTGTGGTGGAAATGAATTAAGTTAAGCAGTTTTCTGTAAGTGAACTGGTAGAAAGGTTAAATTGGTAGTCAACAGTATACATGTTTACCCTTTGGTGGTGGTGGGGAGGGAGGGGGGCACGCAGGCTGCCTACACTGGCTGCAGCCTGCAAGTTGGGGGCACACGCCCATCTCCAGCATGCTCTGCAGGTCCCCTGGGCTGTTGGACACTGCCAAGTGCAGCTGAGCACCTGGGCCACCTGTAACTGGCAACTAGGCAAGCATAGCATGCCTCCTACCCAAGTACTCTGGCTCCTGTAGCTGTGGGCCAAAAAAACCTGGCAGCATCATAGGTGCCCATGGCACGGTATCTGTGGGAAGTGGTTGAGCTGTGGCGCTCAGAGTTGCCTTCATACAGGCCAAGACCTGAAGTTCTTCCCCCTGCCATGCTGACCCACTGGAGGCACTGGCTCCTGCTCGAGGGGGAGTCCATGCTGGGGCGAAAGACCTGAAATGAGACATTTAAAAAATGAAGAGAAATGGAAAAAGAGCAAACACTTAGCACTGAACAACCACTAGCTAAAAGCATGAGAGAGAGAGAAGCTTTACTGGAAAAAAAATTCAGTGGTAGAGTAATAAAAAGGATAATTAAAAAAAAGTGACTTTATTAAGCAAAAAAATTCCTCAGTGCTGCATGGAAACTCCCCCCCCCCGGGAGTGACTCTGTTTTGTATCTTGTGCTCAGTGTTTTGTTATTAGTGTTGTGCTGGAGGCCTAAGTTTTAGCTGACGAAAGTTCCTCAGAGTTCCAAGAGATAGCTGCATTGGGATAGCATTTGGGCAGGCCCTAAAATGTTGTCCCTTTTTTTGCTTTGCCTCTTGCCAGGGGTTCCAGTTGGAGCATGGGAAGAAAACAGCATTGTATCTCTGGGACAGAGCATTGCTCGTGCAGGAAATCTTACAAATTGTTGGGTATGCATACATGGACTCATGCATCTGACCAAGGGAATCCCAATGCTTGGGGTGCCAATTCCCCTTGAGGTTTGGGGAACTGACTCCAATACTAGCTTTGTCAGGTTCTCCTCCCCCATCTAGCAGAGACCAACTGTCAATACCTACATGGTGGAAAACAGCTCGAGACAATTGGAAATTGTCCTCAGGGCTGGAAGCGGCCCTCTGTTGTAAGTTTAATAGGACAGGAAGGATGGGGAAGGCTGGCTACTTTGTACAGCACTACTCCAGATGTCGAGTAACCTTTGATTATCACTCCCATAATACGTCTAGGTCCTGCTAGGAAACACGTCCCTTCAGTGCACCAACAGGTCTCTCACTATTTATAAAACCCTGGAGGACACCCATAGTGTGGTAATCAACGGGTCTGAATTTTACGTGTTGTTAGGTTCTACTTCTTGTAACCAATCAATATCTTGATGCAGGTGGGTGGGGAGTCAACGTGCCCCTTCTTACACCCTACAGGTAATCAAAAATGTCGGGAGGGGAACACACCCTGTAGGGATCTTAGTACTGCAGCAGCTCCCGGTTTGTACTGGCTATGTGGGGATGATGCCCATAAGACTTTACCATGGAATTGGGTTGGCACCTGTACCTTGGGTGGAGTCATCCTGAAATTTGACTTGCACTCTAACCTCTCTTGGCATGAAGTGTCTAACTTCTCGCCTGGCTTGCCCAGACATGGTCATGTGGTTGAGAGAACCCTCTGGTTCTCCGACACACGGGGTTTCACCAGTTCACCAGGGTGTTTGTCCCTTGGCTAGGTGTAGCTGAATTAGAAAAGGCTATAATAAATATTTCGGGAGTCATGGAGAACTTTTTCAATGCTAGTGCTAACGCTTTAGGAGCTCTCAATGATGAGATTACCCAGGTGAGACAATTAGCTGTTGAGAATTGTATGGCCCTGTATTATCTCCTAGCCGCCCAAGGCGGGGTATGTGCTGTTGTGAACCACACGTGCTGCACTTGGATAGATCAGCATAAGTGAGTGCAAGGGGATCTCTGCACCATAAGAAGGCAGGTGCAAGTAATACATGCTGTTGCTGAAGAGAAATTCTTCGATTGGTGGGGTTGGCTGCCAAATATAGGGGGATGGGTGAAATCTCTATTGAAGTGGTGCATTATAAGTGTATTATGCCTTTTGCTCTTTTTATTATTATCCAAATGATTTTGTGCTGCTCACGCCTTTGCTTATCAAAAACCGCCCAGAGTGTTTCTAGGTTGTCTGCAACTGAGTTGCAGATGATGGTGCTCAGAGAAGTGGCCTACAAGTGTGTGTGTCAAGAAGAGGTCAAAGGGCTTATGAATATCGAGATGTAAGCACAGGTGCTTACAAGGGGGGAATGATGAGGAAAAATACCGGAGCAAGCAAAATAAAGTTAGGCCATAATAAGGAGCATAAGTAAAGGCCAAATAACAAAGAGACCTTGAACATTAGCTTATTGGGAGACAGCTGGAGAAAACCAGTTAAGTCTATCAAGACTCCAGGGTGAGTTATTGTCAGACTGCCAAGAATGTATTAAGGGGAGACTGATCCGTATCTTTTTCTCACAAGTATATAACAGAACCTGTGTCCTTTTTCTGTTGAGCATCAGCTGCCTCTTGCTGATCTCCCGTGGCCATGTAAAATAAAGCGCTTCTGTTAGTCAAACAGTGATGCAGTCGTGATTTCCACATCAGTATTTACTTACCTTACTCCTGACAACCAAAGCATTCAAGTTTTTCATTTTCATAACATCTCATTCATCAATAGTATTCTCCAATGAAATGTTGAGTTGTTGCACAGTGGAATTATCTTATAATATTATAATAAAGTATTCATACTCAGTTAATACACAGTTTAGAGCATAATTTAAATTAGAAGACGATGCCTGCATTTACTGGATGTTGCATTAACACTTTTTATTAGATGGTCCAAGTCAGCCTTTAATCACAGAAAAAGCTTAGCCTTGCAGGACTTTGCCACTGAGTCCAATTGGCATGAGATCAAGTCCATAATAAAGAAAGCACGTTATCTTCTAGAGGAGAAAAATATTAATTTGTTGTGTAAAATAAACCATGCAGGGAATCAAAACTTGGAACACATTCAAAAGTCCTTGCAAAACAGTTGAATTTTACTGTTGAAACTGAAGAAAGAAAACTAGTAGAATAATTACTGTACTATAAAATATTATTCATTTTAAGTAATGTTAATAATGAATTGTGCTGGCTCTCATAGGTCATGTGGGTAAGTAGCAATTTTGTAATCTGTGATTCAGCCTATGGAGAGACATTTTTTATCAAATGTATGATATACATATTTGATAAAAGTACAATTTGATAAGATATTTTGCTTTCTAAAGGATTAAATCTTTTTACTTCTGTAATTAATTATTTTAGAGCATTTCTTCTCTGAAAAATAATAGTTGATTATTATTCACATCACATTTTATTATTCAAATTACATCTTTTCAGGAGAAAAATGTTTGACAGCTACACACTGTTATGAAATATCATTACCCTTTAGATTAGAGAAGAAGAGAAGATGTAATCCTAAACCACATCCAGATGTGTGCAGCCATGCCACATACTGCACATTCAGCTATTCTCTTCACTGCAAGGGAGCAGCGTGGGGGGGTTTCTGAAAAAGAACCCACACAAATAAAAAAGTGGAGTGGGGTACATGGGGGCAGTGCACACCACTCAAAACTGGAACCTGGCTGGCAGGAGCTATGATCTGGTTGCCCTCCAGGCTCTGAGCAGCATGATTGGCACTGCTGCAGCCCCAGGAGGCCCCCAGGACCCTAGGTAAGACTGCTGGAGCCAGCCCAGTACTGGCCCTCGCCTCCCCTACCCCACCTGGGGCAACTTGCTATGTGCCAGAGGGCATGTGACACAGGCCTTCCCCAGGGACAATTAGCAGAGGCACAAGATGTCCCACTGCTAATTGCCCCTGAGGAACCAAATGTCCATGCTTGTGTGGATGTGGCCCTAGAGTCTAGATTCCTGATTCTTCTCTATCCTACATAGTATTTATACTACTACCAGGGCACATCTGCACAAGCAATTATACTGCCTGAATAAAAAGTGGAGCTTATTGCTCTGGACTTAATTGCTCTGGGGTGCGCCTTCTGAACATGTGCCCAAGAGCAATTGATGCTAAAGTAATATGCTCTGCAGTTCATTCAGGCATAGCATGTGAAGCCAGGGTGGAGAATCCCTGCCTGGCAGGGGACCCTGGGGGTCTGGTTTATGTGACCAATAACAGCTCAACAACATGACCTGAAGTTTCTGTATCAAGCCATGAATACTAGAGTGAACCATTCACTAACATTCTATATAGTAGAAAATGTGCAATTTCTTCAAATGTAAACTGCTCCAAACAAATATGTTTACACTGGCTGCCCATGACTTTTATTCTTGCAGCTATTAATACACTGCCCAGAAACCTGCTGCTTGAATTTAGTACTGACAGGTCACTAATAGGCCTGTGTGAGTAGGCAGCTATTTGATTTGGATTAAGATCCAGCCTCTTAGGATGCCAGCAATCCGATCCAGAGCTCCAGATCGAGTCCTGCTTCAATCCGGCTTCAGAGCTGCCTTGGAGATCTGGCCATAGAGTATAATGGGGAATCAACCAAATATCTATAACTTTGTTGCTTGAGGTGCACTTTCCCCCAAACCCCTGCACTTATTTCCTTGAAACTTGGCAGGCTTTGTGACCTAAGCAGGAGCCACCATCCCTGCAGTTTTCAGCCCGCTGCACCTTAACACACACAGTGTTATCTATGTCACAAGTTTTGCCTGTCAGCAGCTTCAGGAGCAGCTCCCCCCAAACCCCTGCACCTATCACCTTGAAACTTGGCAGGCTTCATGGCCTCAGCAGGGGTAACCACCCCTGCAGTTTTCACCCCCCCACCTCTCCCTGTGGTGTAACACATACACATGACATGAGTTTTGCTTTCAAGAAGTTGGAGTGCAGTTCCCCCCGAACCTCTGCACCAATCTTCTTGAGACTTGGCAGGCTTCATGCTCTCAGCAGAGGCTACCTCCCCTGCAGGTGTCATCCAATTTAGACAAAAAACAACAACGTTATAGATACTTCATTGATTCCCCATTATACCCCATGGCCAGATCTCTGAGGCAGCTCCGAAGCTTTTCTGAAGAGGTTTGAAAGCTCTGAACCACTTTGGAAAGCTGAAAGAAGCCAGAATTTTGATCCAGACATGCTGCTTCAGTTGCCAAAGCATCCAAAGCTTCTCTGGATCCAAAACATGGTCTGAAGCCTCGCACAGCCCTAGTCACTAATATACCATTTAGCTTTAAAAATCAGTAAAGTCTTAGTTCCAGTTATAGGAGTTACTCCATGTTTAGTCACACTGGTTTCAGAAGTAGAAGCTGGCACTAAATGGTTGTGATCTCTTGTGGTGGATCCAAGCACGTAAAACTCGTTCCTACTCCCTGTTCTTGCCCCATTTTTCTTCATTTGCCTGTTGTTGGCCTGAATTATTTCTTTTCTACCTCTTCTCAAGACACCCTTAACTCAGCCTATCATGATTTATAAAACAGAATAGAAATACAGCTACTGCAAAGTATTACTTATGTCTAAGTTTATTATTTATTTGTTACTTTGTGGGCATGTCTACACAAGATGCCGATTGTGCAGTACCTGAAAAATACTGTGCAATAGCACATCACAGCATGGACTACAATATTATTTGACTACTGTGTAGTAGAATCATCTAAAAGATGTTCGCTGGTGCCACTGCGCAGTAACTCCAGTTACTGTGCAGTTTTTTAGCTAATACAAATACTAAATAAATGTGCAGTAATGACTGAACAGTAGCATCTCATATAGATGTGACCCATGTATCAAAAATGTGTTTATTCACTTTTTCTACCATTGTATGAGCAGGCCACCAACACCAAATATACACATTTAATTCTGCCCTTATTTGTAAACTCCATTGATTTTCCACTGAATTGCATGGAAAGCAAATACTGGCTTTTAACCTATTATCGAGAGCTTATCAGTCTGTTTAAAACTATGCATCCATCATTGGCCTCTCTTCAAACCCGGAGCAGAGAAAAACAGAAGTATAATTACAATGGAACTAAACGCCAAAGAAAATTTTTCCTTCCCTTTTGACTCTCTCGAAAAGACCTTTACCTCAAATAAACTCTCATAATTTTATTGTTATTATTTTGTTTTTTACATATTAATTTGATACTAATTTTAGATATTATTTTCTCTTTAAATCAATAATTATTAACACTTCCTTCTTTCCTGCTTTCCTTTTCTTTCTTCCTTGGTGCTAAAAAAACTACACAATGCCTCTTTAATATTTAATTGATGATATCAATTTTCAGGTTTTAGTTTAAAGGTAACCATAGCACAAACACATTCATTATTAACTGGAGAACAGCAGTGTAGCTTCTTGGGAATCCTCTTTCTTTCAGACATTAGTTCAATATGAGTCCTGTTGTCACTGGAAAATCTCTCTGTTGTAAGTGTGACAAACTGGCAAATACAGTGACAACGAAACCAGAACAATGTAAACTGCTGATGTCAATGGGTATGACGATGCTTAAAAATGAGATGAAGACTGAAGTTGAGAGACTGTCAAGGAAAGTCCGCTTTCGAATTGCTTCTTCTTATAGTGGGAGAGTACTAAAGGAGGTGTATGCAGATGGAGAAACTGCAGACTCTTTAGATTCTGAATGTGCCAGTAGCTCGGAGACTGACCAAAACAGCAGACTGAGTGAACTGGATGGACAGCAGAATGGACATTTAGGATCGGAGTGTGATGAAAATGAAAATGAGCAGGATGACTTGCTCATTTTAGCACGAGCAACTAAAGACAAGGGGTTTGGTACAAAACGAGTCAACATTCTAAGCAAAAATGGTACAGTCAGAGGAGTTAAACATAAAGTCAGTGCTGGTCAAGCTCTGTTTGATAATTTGGCAAAAGTGTTTCAGGTAAGTGAAACAGATATGTTTAGTGAGAGAACATTCTCTCTCATTTATTTGTATCTAATAGTGACCTACTATTTCTTCCAAAACTCTCTTATTAATTAGTCCTTATGAACAGGATTCATAGAAGCACACCTTTTCACTGCAGATTTCCCTATGTGGTACAGGATCATTGTTTCTCTCAATGCAAGTTGGTTATGCAACCACTCTCTCCATTTTTACTTCCCTTGGGGTTTGCTGACTAAAATGTTTATTCTTTGCCTGGTTCACAAAGACATGGAAGGGAGATATGACTGAAGAATGAATTACCAGCTTAATTATTTGAAGTTTTTGGAATGGAACTATGGGGTTATATTATATATTATCAGGCTTACTGTGTATGTTTTAATGGGTTTACTTTCCTAGCTAGTATCCTCTGTATGTAAATAGTTATACTTACAGATTGCATTGTGTTTAACCTAGTAGTGAATCAAGTAAAACAGAATGGCAGTAATAACCATTCTTACACCCAAAGGTTTTAGAGTCAGAGATCTCTCTAATTAACGTCTGGTCACAAAATTGCCAAATACCTACATGTGAAACAGTTGATTTCTCTCTGAATCCTTAAAACTGAGAACAAAATTCCTCAGAAAAATAAAATCAATTTGCATCTTAAAGTAACCTATATTTCAAACATGAATATTATAAAATACACTATTAACGTTTTTTAATATTAATGTTCAAACTGGGTGCATGTACACATGGAATTAGTATGCAGCAATACACTCTGGTGCTGCTCACGCTGGAGTTTATTTCTTCAAGGCATAGTGTTTACACGTGCACCCAGGACCACTGCACATTGAGATAGGGCAGAGCAGCCCTGAACTGGCAGGGGACTCTGGGGGTCAGCCTGCCAGCTGGAGGCTGCTCCACCCCAGTTCAACATGCTGTGGAGGGGCTGGCTGGGGTATGAGGGTGCTACAGTGTGGGGCTAGCCACCACTGTCTTCATGTGCATTTTGGTGCATGTAACTACTCTGCTGTAGGATAGTACTTGTGTTAGGCAGTCCTATCCTACAGAAGAGTTAATTAAGTTACTGCACCCTAAGGTGCATGTGTAGACAGTGGTGCTTTAATGAGAAGCCAATTAGTCAGGTCTGCAGTAAAGCGCACATATAGATGCACCCACTGAATTGCAACTTGTAGGCTTTCAAATAGTTTTCTAGATGCAGCTAAAATCCACAATTATTATTAGAATTAATAAGTACTTACTTAGGTAGTCTTGTTTTCAAAATACTTATGTACCTCTGGTGTTTTAAATATTTTTAGTTTCTTAAATTAAATGCTCATATCTATGCTAAGTTTTTGTGTCCTCCACTTAGGAATGGCTATAGAAAACCAAACACTCTATTACATAAGTATTTTGAATGCAAGTGTATCTCCTGTATTGTTTCATGTCCTCTTGTTAAATACTGGCTTTCCAAAGGAACAAACACCCTTCAAAGAGGCCGTGCTCAGTCGATGCTAGTGCCATGTAAGCATTCTGTCCCACTTACCTGATGCATGGTGTCATTCTTACTGGTTACGCATGTATTATCTCTTGAAACTACTTTCAGTCACCTTACAAGGGATTCTTCCTAATTAAGTCATGAATCAGGAAATGTTAATTAAGATGTGTTTGTGGCTTTCTCCTCTTTTTTTGGCTCTATATGTTTGTTAATGCTGCTATCCTATGTGAATCAGATCTCCACACTAAGTCACTTCCTCAGCTTCTGTCCTTGTTAAAAAGGACTCACTTAAGCCATGTTATATACATAGAGTTAAAAAACCCCTAAATATCTAAGTTAATGGAACCACCAGAGTGGGTATGTACCTTATTTAGTAATTGTGTGACCTTCATCACTCTTAACTTTCTGTTCCCAAGTTTGAACTATAAGTTCTTTAGGACAGGAACTATAAACTAAATTCTGTTTCACCAGTTTTATACATGTAATTGACTTCACTTCAGTGAAGTCATTCCTATTATTAGTACAGTAAGAGTCAGGTCCAGCCATTTTAATTATTTCTTTGAGTGGTTTCATAGGTGGGTATGTTGGCAAAGGTGCTAACTTAACAGGGCAATAACCAGATCCGATTTGTACCTGGATAGAAGGATATGCCAAAATGTGTATCAAACTCTTGGTCTTATGCCCTTTCACTCCACTGACTGATAAGACTGCTGCCAGGAAGAAACTTTTTTTTTTGAAATATTGAAAAAGGTATAGATATAAGCTCTGAGAAACCCATATTTTGGGGCTTTGGCAAACTGTTTTCTTCAGATTTAAGGCTCAGGACCTAGGGGTGAAAAATTATCTTTGAATATCTTCATCTCAAGTCATAGAGTAAGTTCTGTATTATACCAGACTAAGTCACAATGTGTGAGAATGAAGTGCATAGGTAACCTTTGAGACTGTCCCCGTCTTGTGGAAGATATGATCACCTGTCCCTCTGGGTAGGAGTGGAATAGTATCTGCCCGTCTCTTTAAAAAGAGTATCAGAGGATTTCTATTATCCCATGACCTCGTTCAGGACCTTTTGATTTCAGAGGAAACACTGTGCAGAAGAAACTAGTAATTCTGTGGTCAAACATATGACAGGATAATTATGTGGGTCTCACAAAAAAAGCTTCAACTTCTGATGAAGGGATGCCCGAGAAGATCCAGTGGTAGATAGGCAAAGCTCTCCATAGTTACATGCTTTTTCCCTACTTGAGAACAGCAGTCTGCTGTCTCACATTAGTTTAGTTAAACATTTATGGATTGTTTCAGTATCTGTGGGGACAGTCTGTATCTCCTTGCATGTTGACTGAGAACTAGAAGGCCTGATAATATGTTTGATCTTTACCTGATATAGCCATTCAAAATCTGAAAGTCTGTACACAAGCACTGGAAAAGCACTGAGGACAAGATGAAAGTTGAGTAATGAAAATGTTATTTGGGATGTCAAATATATGAGCATTCTCTGATCTGTTGTGACCACATTTCAATCCATTATGCCAGTATGTAACAAAAGGTTTGCTAACTAGTAACTGTCACAAATATTTCCTGATGCAGAGGAAAGGGAGGCTTTAAAACAAAGTCATTTTTATAGCAGAGATTCTAGAGATGAACAGGGATTTTCAGTAACTGGAGTTTGGTGAATACTATCTAGTCAATTATTTTGGTCTTTTATTGTACAAAAGATGCTTTTAAGGACAACTGTATCTATCAAAACTCCCACGTATTTTAAAATGCTCCAAGATTTGGGGGTGCTATTATGTTTGAAAATAAAAAAGTTAATCTTGTCTAGTAAAGAATGGTGTGGAACAGAATGGTGTGGTGGAATTTATATTGTGGTCATCGTAAGGATGGATGGCTCTTTTAGGTTGTGAATACATTGAAATTATGGTAGAACACTGCCAAGAAACCAGCCCTGTTGATGACTTAATAGGAAAATGGTTTCCATAGCAACCCCTCCAGACTTCACCTCTAAGCAGCTGGTGCTTAGATTGGAGATTGTCATAGCAACCCCCTCATGATGCTATGTGAGCTTCAATGAGGAAGGGAACAAAGTTGCTATAGCAACACCTTCCAAATTTTTCTTAATGTGAGTTGATGCTTTTAGGATAGCAGGTGACATAGCAATTCCTAGGTCTTTCTTCAATATATTCTGAAGTCCAAAGGTGAAAAAATTCTAGATTCACTTTGTATCTAGTGTAGAGCACTGGGATGGTAAAAGCTTTGACTCACTTGATGTTTGGGGGCCTCTCCTCCCCTCCAAACCTTCTGTGCTGGAGCAGACAGCACAGCCCAGCCTAGGGCTGGAAAGCATAGTTTCATAGTTTCATAGTTTCTAGGGTCGGAAGGGACCTGAGCAGATCATCTCGTCCGACCCCCTGCCATGGCAGGAAAGAATACTAGGGTCAAATGACCCCAGCATGCTGGGGGACTCTGATTTAACTTAAACCAGGAAGAGGTCTGGGACAAGTTTCATAAACTTGTTTGACCAAAACCAGTTAAGTGTGATACTACATTCAACCAGGTTTATGTTAAACCAGTTTTAGCCATTTTGAAACTGGCTTATGTGCACTGAATTGCTGTTCTGTTAGAGGTTTAAAGCAGTTTCTGATGACTTAAACTGGTTACATGTCTCTAGCCTATATGACTCATACTGGGAAGTCAGAGTAGTTAATGCAGAGTAGCTAAACTGGGCCAATTTTTATCTCTGAAGTAACAGCAGTCAAACAAATTGGATACTCTTAACTATCCAAGGTTAAGAAGGAAGAGGGCTCCCTGTATGCTCCACTGCTGCACCTACTTAGTGGGAGCATCTACATGAGATGCTACTGAGCATTTATTTAGTAGGGGCAGTCCCTGACTTACAACATTTTAAGTTACAACATTTTGCATTTACAACATTTATAAATTGACACTCTGTTTCAACTTTCTGACATCAGTTTTGACCTTACAACGCTTGATCCGATGCAATGCCACACCAGCAAATAAGTTCGCTGTGTCACCCATCTCCCTGGAGAACATCTGTCCAAACGTGCTTGGACACTTCCTTAAAGAAAGCAGATAAGACTCCAGAAAAACTTGTGGCCAAGACTCCTGAGAAGACTCCAGTCTAGAGCCCTTCAAAAAGTCCAACCAGGAGGCTTTCAGAAAGTCCAGCCAATTCACCTCAAAGAAGTCCTTCCAAATAACATGAATGCTATTTACAATATAAATACATTAATGTAGGTATATTACTCATCTATAATTGATCGAGTACAAAATTCTTGGTTACTTTTGGTGAAAATAGGGTATTGGGCCCTGGTTCAGGAACCAGGCCCCCATTTATAACATTGTTTCCTATGGGAAAATTAGTTCTGAGTTATGTTTTGACTTAAGACGCAATTTTCAGAAAACAATTGGGTCGTAAGTCTGAGGACTGCCTGTACTTGTATAATCAATGTGCATAAATAAATAATGTAAATAGTACCATAAATAAATGCGCAGTAACTGAAGATACTGTGAAGTAGTGCAGGTGAATCTTTTAAATGATGCTACTTTGCAGTAGCTTAAAAAAACTACACAGTAGTGTATTAGCACTGTCGGTGCTGTGACGCACTACTGAGCAGTATTATTCAGCTACTGTGCAGTCAGTGTCTCGTGTAGATGTGCCCAGTGTGATGGAAGATACTACCTGCTGGTATTGTCAGAGTAACTTGCTGAAATTTTAGAGCCGTTGGAGTGACAAGCTACATGTAGTAGGAACAGATATATCCACTAGGTATGTATCTACTTTAACTGTAGTTTTAGGTTGGTGCATTCTTAATATTTGTTTGCATTTCACATTCAATTTTATTTTCCACGCTTCTTAAATATTTGTTACTTAAAAATTATCAGGTTTGAATATACCTAAGATTTCTATAGAAAACTTAAGTGTGACATGGTTTCTCATTTCTATGTAAACACAATGCTCTTTATAACCTCTTTGTGACTTGAACATGCCTTTTGTAGCCAATAGATAATGTTGAACAAAAATGCTCAGATGATTTGAATCATCATTAATTAGCATAGTGTTTGGTTTGCCAGATCAGATTTCTGTCCCAAGGTGTGGTGTAATGGAGTCCAGCCAAAGGCTTTGTATGAGACCTTTTTCTCCTCAACACAATTCCAGTGAAGAGCTTTTTCTTTAATTCCAGATTTACACACACTGTTGGTCACCCAGTATGTTCTGAAAGGTCACTGTCTGTTAGATTAAGTATATACCTAATTCACCAGCAAGCCTGCTAATGTTCATTGCAGGAAGGTTTGGTTAAGACATATGATTAATGCACTTGTGGAAGGTACAGTGGAAAGTGATACAGCTGAAGAAACAGAGATAATACACTTGGTCTTCAAGGTATTATCAAATAGAGTATCATGGAGAAAACTAAAAATATCCTATGCTGAAATTCTGGGAGGTAGAAGCAAACATTCAGTGAGATAAAGAGCTTGTTAGAGCTGAAGAACAGTTGCAGACAGTTAAATCAGATAAAAGTTTAGCAATAAATATAGTACTTTCAGACTCATTGCCATCCCAGCCCCAGCCGCAGAGCAGCTCACCACCCAGCTGTGTGCCCTGCCAGCACTGCTGGGGTTGGTCTCCATGGAAACCCTGGCCCTGCATCATCATGGTGCTGCCGCTACTGGGATCTCCATGGAAACCATCTGCAGCAACATGGGCAGCGGCTGCTCGGAAATGGAGTCTGGCCACTGGCTGAATCCACCATTTTGCACACCCTGATCTAGAGGGAAGTAACGTGTAAGACACACCACTGTGTTTCCTATTGACTGCCTTAAGTAGATCCGTGCTAATTGTGCTCACTACTGTGGATCCCACGCTGAAGCGCCTAACTTTTAGGAGCCTAACTTTGGCTGTGGATTCAACTATAGAAACCACGTGCCCCAAAGTTAAGCACTGTGACACCATGCATGACAGCATCTGAGTACCTTTGCAGACTCAGAGCTTACTCTAAAATGATCTCAGCAGGGCTTTCAGATCCTTAATTATAATCTAAAATATATTCTCTTCCTTTAATTTGGCTTTATTAATAATTCAAAACCACTATCACAATAGATGACTTTGTCTCCCCCAAATCAGCTTTTCCACTTCCCAGAATCTTACCTTCTTGGATTTTCTCTCTCAGAGGGAGACTCCAACTTTTCTTTTATCCATGGTGGAGATAACAAGAACCATTGGCCAGTATTAATCATTAACCAGCAGTAACAGACTTGTATCTTTTGCAGTACTCTATGACCTGAGTTTAATTATGTGACTCAACAGAACAAATTATGTGTTTTTACTGCAGTCTTTTTGAAGTAACCTTACAACTAGGACCCACTGAAAGATAACAGAACAAAGCAACTCCTGACATACCTTTCTCATTGTGGAGGAAACAGGAGTTTGCCTTGTCATAGTGAACAAATTCTTGCTCCTTCCCTTTTAGTTGTACAACAGGCTGCTTATTGGGTGCTTGGATGCTGTCTTTCCTCTCTACATGGGCTGCATTCCCGTGGCACTGCATGAGCTTCACTGCATGAGGTGTAAAACATTTGAATTTGAAAGGTGAAAAATAAATGCAAAAGTTACTTACAATTATAAATAGCAATTATAAATATTTTCTTAGGGAGCTGAAGTCAGTTGTGATTATTTAGCAGTACTGGATGTGTGGAAAATAAAAAGTGTTGCACCTGAATTTTTAAGACTTGCATAGCAGGTATTTTATACTTATGTCTGTAAATGTAACCAACTTCTGGCTGCCTTGGGCTTCACAGTCATCACATGGTGCAGCTACCAGTACAATGATAATGGGGGCCAAACTCAGCTTCTGCTATTCCAAATGCACAGGTTCCTGCCAATTGAAATAAAAGATAATTTCACTTAGCTGTTTAGCAGGATATGGCTCATAACACCAATAGCTCTGATCCCATCTAGCAGAAGGCAATGGCACTAATATACATTAGCCATTTATTTACACTCTTTACAATACTTAAGTAATAGTATTAGTGAACCTGCACTAAGGCTTACAAGTATTGACTAAAGAATTCATGCAGTGCTGGTGCTGTACTATGACAATAGGAAAAAAATCTGATAGAGAATTTTAGTAGCTCATCATAAGCCACTGACATTTCAGTCAGTCATATGCTACTAACATGACCAGCATATGGGAGTAGTTTCTTCTTTCTTCTAAGGACAGAAGTAACAAAGGAGTGATTTTTTTTCAGATGAAATTCAGAACGAGAAATAGCTAGACTGTCTAAATAGGTCTACCTGCAGCAGTACTGGCATTTGTCTGCTGGTCTTGGCAGTTTATACTGCATACAACACCAACACAAAATGCATGAATTACAGCTTTAAAAGAAGATTATAGGTGACATAGGTAAATATATAAAAGACATACCGTACAGTCGCATCTTACACGGGGGTTATGTTCCGAAGTCAGCGCATATAGTTAAAATCACATATAGTTGAAATCGCTGGGCTTTGGCGCTGAGCAGCGGCAGGGCCCAGACAGCAGGTGTGTGCAGGCAGTACCACGCAGCGCCACACTGTGCGCTGTGCCCTGCCCGGCACCCAGCAGCCAGCCCCAGCAGCTGAGTGTGTATAGCTGAATTTGCGTAACTTAAATATGTGTAAGATGCGACCATACTGTAGAGCTATTCTTTTTGGATGTGCTAGGCACAGAGCTTCTACCTACACTCTGGAGGATTCTGAGTAAGCCTCTACTTTAAATGCAGCTCAGTGTTTCAAAATGTGGGTAATTTGAAGGCAGAAATATAGGTATATGACTGTTGTGTTCTTTACTGCCTTGTCCCACATGCTTCGGCATCTGTTACTCAGTGATGAGGGTGTTGGAGTACAAATCATCATCAACATTCACAATTAAAGCTGGGCCTTGCTTTATATGTAAAAACTGGGATATTAGCTACTTTCTGCAGGTGTTTAAAAAAAAAAAAAGGGTTAAGGAAAAACAATTTCTCCCAATTCAAGCCGTCTGTACTGTGTATTTGCTAGATGCAGGAATCAAATACAGCAGGAGCATGATTCTTCGTAGCTTAAAACAATCCAAATCAACAAAACTGGTCACAGAAGACTTGCTGGAGCCAGTGAGGTATAGACTCATTTCACACATGACAAGAAGGATGACAGAAAAGCCATCTGTATAGCTAGTGTGAGCTGTGGAAAGCATTTTAAAAGCCATAGTGCCAACTTTGCTTTGGAATTATCTCCAGAGACATCATCCATCAATATTGTCAAAGGAGTACTTCTGCCATACTTCAGAAATGCTACACACAAGTTTTGCAAAGAGGCATAGAAAAGTTTGTTCTCAGCTGATATTTACATCCATGTATAGAATCATACAGTATGATAACACTCATTCCCCCCTCAAAAAAATCACTAGATATCACTCACTGTGGGGCCTATCACAGAACTTTTCCCAATCAGATTACCCCTTGCATACTTAGCTTGATGACAAGTGGATCTAATGATTTTCAAAAATATCCACAGAAAGACTGAAGAAATGCCAGAAGCCAGCTGGATATAAGTACTTTACAAAAACTTGTTTCCACAGTGCACATAGTGGAGAAAACGGTCAGAGCCCCAAGAAGGTTCAACACCTGAACCTAAAGCCATAAAAGAAAATCTGTCCCAGGTGCAGCTAAGTGATGAAGTCCTTTTGCTTTCCATGAATTTCATCTTTAAATATAAGAGGCATCTGTGAAGTTTTCTGATACCAGCCAGATGTAGGATATCACAAAATGACAGAATTGGTGGAATAATGACAGCTTTAAATACTGCTGCAACAACTTTCTCTACTAATCACAAACCTTTATCTGCTTTGTGGAAGCCTCCGTTTCAGCTGTTGGTTAGTGCTTTCATTCGGACCGCGCATCTTTTTGTCAGGGTGATGATTTTCGCCCATGTTCTGAAATCTTCTGGGTACTTAGCACTTTTATAAATCAGTCTATTTATTTAGGGGTTTAAATATAGAAATATATATTTATGCCTTTTCATTTGACAGTTTGATGGGTAGGAGAACATATTTACAGTTAGTATTTGCAACTAAATACAGGTATTCTTTCTGCAATTGAAACACCTTGCTGTGTACCTGTAAGTGATTATGAAGTAACCTTGAACTGTGTGGAGATACCATATACTTAGCTTTTCTAAAAATTCTTTCTTGAAGCCATAATTGGCAAGAGATATAAACACAGGTAAGTCCAACTATGTTTAGAAAGATTTCTAGCCAGTATTCTATTCTGTTCATATCATACTTCAGCAGAGGTGCTTTCAGGTTACTTATTTACATACCTACATATAGATTTAGGTGCCTAATTTTAGCACCATTGAAAATCTAGTTAATCAATGCACCTGTTTATCTTACGTACTTCTATAAAACCCATAAATATCAACATTCCTACTAAAATTCTTCCGAATATTTTCCTTCAAGGATATTTGTCTCCCTACCATCATGGGGTAAACTCATGTTTTTTTCCATGTTGATTGTTTCCTCTCACATATGTCTATTGTTTTCATTGCAATCTTGATTAGTCACTCCAGTTCTAGGTCTAGAGTAAAGCAATTTATGAACATTTTCATAACATGCTATGAAAAAATAACTTTTGGCAAAGTGGTTTAATGCACCCCTGGGACTAGAAGGTCCGGAGTAGCTTGAATAATCATGCATTATATGCACAGACATGCACTGTCAATATTACCTTCTATTTTATTCTTTCTACATGCTATTATTTTTTGGAACCTTCACTACACATTGAGTGAATATTTTCCTTGAAGTATCCACAGTGATTTGCAGGTCTTCTCCCCACAGTTAATTTATAATCAGCCAAGTATACAAATGCTTCAGGTCTCTCTAATCTCTTGAACCTTGCATTGGTCAGCAGCACATTTCACCTGCCTTCTTGCTGCCCACTTACCTAGGCTTGTTCACCTATTTTTTCTTAAACTTTTGCATTGGCTCTTTTCTAGGTTATTAATAAATATATCAACCACCAGGGCCACATGCGGATAATATACTTTTACCGGTATAAGTGATCGAAAACCGGTCTATACCTGTGACAGAACAGAAGTTTAACACACAAAACTGGTCTATATCCATAACAGAACAGAAGTTTGGCATGCATAGACTGGTTTAAAAATGGCAGAACCCAGTGTAAGATTTGGCCTTACCCCACCAAGGGTGAATCTGGGTTCTGTTTGCTACCTATCTAAGCTACACTGCTTACAGAAAACCATGATTTAGATCAATTCCACATGAGACTTTCTGAATGTCTGTACTTATCCCAGGAATCCTCAAGGTAGCTCAGTGTTAACTTTTTTCAAGGTTAGAAAATAGTAATTTAAATTGACCTTTGTAGGACTGCACCGGTCACTCTCTGACGAAAGTTTCTTTAGGAACTTATTTAAATTATTTTGTCACAAGCTTTCTTCAAGTTCAAACAAATTATATCTATCTGCTTTTGTCTGTTCTTTTTCTTAGATGATGAAAGAATTGTAGTGGATTGGAGAGGAACAATTTTGCATTACAGAGGCTATGCTGGTTTCTAATTGTTGTTTCTTGCTCCGCTCCTCTGGCTTCTTTGTAATTATTTTATTAATTATTGTTTCAGCCAATCCAGTTATGAAAGCTGGTCTGAGCATATTGATCAAAGATACACTAGGAGGGATAAAATATTGCACAGTAAGGAGGTGTACTAGGTTACCTAATTGCTTAACAGAATAGCTTAACAGAATTTTGTTTTTAAGTAATGAAGGATAGTTGACAGGTATAGTTCCAATTATGTTAAGTAAGCGGTAAGGGGATTCACCCTTTGTAACATTTAATGATGGTACAACACCATGTAGTATAATAACTTGAAGAACACCGGTTTATCACTACTGTATTCTGAATTGGGTAAGGCACAGCAACATCACTGCAGACTCAGGACTGAGTCAACACTTCATCAGCACTTTGTCAGGCTAAACGTAGTCTGCATCTTTGCCTCATTAAAATCTCAGTGGAGAAGTCAATAATGTTTGCATGGTGCTCTATGATCCTTTGGGACAAAATGTATTGTGCATGTGTAAGGTATTATTCTTAACTGTTCAGTCATCAATTTTTAGAGAAGAGCCCATTTTCAGTTTATTACTACTTTTCTTTTTAGCAGAGTTGATTAACAATTTCACCTCTTTAAATAATGGACGTACATACTGCATTAAAAAAGTGGCATGACATTTTGCATTTAAATAGCAGGATTTTAGAAATGAAAATTAAATGTAAAGGATTTGAAGATAGTTTTGCAGTTGTATTTAGTACAGTGTCTCAGTGCCATGATCTCTGGGCAACCCATTTCAAGTTCTAACCATGGGAACATAGTACAATATGAGCTGACAGTTTTATTGTTTGTTTGTTTTTTAAAAAAGCTAGTTATTGCCAAAGGTACACCCCAAGCAATATCTAGACTTTAATTCATTCCCATGACTGAATCTATTGCTTGAAAAAGTAAAACCATGAAGAAAGGATTTTTCCATTGCTGATTGCATATCTAACAAAGTGGGGTGACACCTTATTTCACTAATACCCATTGCATTCTTTAGTCTTTCACTTGGATGGGGTGAACAAAAATCGTTTTGTTGTTCCAGACATACTGCTCCTGGCGTGTAATTAATCCATGATGAAAGGCTGGATCAGCTGCCAATGAAAATTGTAAATGCTATAAATTTTCAACTGAGCTAATTTTAACTGATAAGAGCTTTACTGGCAACTTGTTTGTTGCTTGCTGATTACTATCTATAACACTAGGAGGGTTACTAATCGAAGCACTGACACTTGTTTTAATTAAAAAAGGCACCTCAGATAGTTGGAAAATAAAGATAGTCAGAGAATATTGAACTGATGATTGTTTCTTTTGTTTCTCTGGGATGTCAAAGGCAAGCCTGAGAAAAGCTAATCCTTTCAGCAGATAAAATGCATCTTGGCGACTAAAAAGAGATGTGATAAATGCATACCATTAGATTCTCAACAGCTAACCATATTATTCTCCAGCCAGAAAGACAAGTCACAATAGTAGGGAGTTCAACAAGCTAGAATTCATTTTTATAGGCCAGTAATGCCTTAATGAGATTACATGGAACTGATGTTTTGAGATCAGTAGGGAGGATGAAATTGCACCTGGCTACGTTTAAATGTAAAATGACTGAGACACTGCTTTGTGTATGTGTTATTATTAACCTCAATAAATTTATATTAGGGTTTAGGACTAAAATGGACATATTTTACGTGGTGGGAGTGTAGAATCCTGAAAAAGGTAGAAGGGAGAGAATGATTTATTTTGCAAGTGGAAAAACACTTCTAAAACTGGCAGAGGTAACACCTCTTTCGATTTTCACTTCCTGAGTGAGGACAAGAAAGAGGTTTTTGCAAATCTACTGAGAAGCTTAAAAGAAAATCAGCCAAAGTAGACAGTCATTTTCATAGCTGTCATACACTGCCTGTGCACTTGGTCTGAACAATCATGTTTCCTTGCAGTGAAAAATATCCTACTGTGTGATACAGTATATGCTGGTGGAAGACATAAGCAGCACAATGATACCCCTCTGCTGCATGTCACCCAAGATTAATGTGTCTTGAAATATGGGGGAAGTGAGGAAATAAGAGGAAAAATTGCCCTTTGGCTTACAGCAGAGGACAGATAGCTCAGAGACGAGTTCTGTACTTGAGGGGTTCTGTTGATTAATGTTTCTAAAGCACTTCAAGATTCTGTCATAGAAAGTATTATCTAAATACAAAACAGAATCATCATTAGAAACTATGAATGTAAGACTAAAACATCCCTACTCTGAGCTAAATAAATTTGAAAAATGTTACCCTTTATATAAAAGTCTAGGAAGTTCCCCCAAAAGTGAACTGGCATAAAAAAAATGACAAAAATAAGAAAAGTTGCATGGTATTATATATAATTATTAAGTATGAAGCAGGGACAGTAAGGTCCAAATGACATTCTACCTACTGAGCATCTAAGTGTATTTAAGCACCTACATGTGATTCTATTTTACCGTGTTCAAGTTCCTGAGAATCCATTAATGCATCTAATTGTGCAACACACTGGGTGCATCTACACAAGACACTTTACTGTGCAGTGGAGCTAATTACTGCATAGTAAGCATCACTGTCTGCATGTGTTGACCCTTACTACTCAGTAATTTCCTCTACTAGACAGTGAAGTTGATACCTGAAAATGCAAGTATGTTAGGCACTGTTGCAGTGTAACGTCACGGTACAGACCCCGAAGGGCAAAAGGGGAACCCTGGGACCCAAAACAGGACTGGGAAGATGAGGGGAGAAGAAAAAAAACAACAATCTCCTTACCTGCAGCCGATGCCACGGAGGGATTGGAAGAGGCGGCGGGACCCACGTGGCTGATTAGCCACATCTTTTTGAAATTGCAGCCAGCTGTGATCAATGAAGATCGGAGCCGGCGTGGGGGGAATAAAGAGTTCCCCGAGGGAAGAGGAAGGGGAGAGCAGTAGTGGAGCCATGAGCGGAGGCACTCTTGGGGCCCTGCTCGGAGGCGAAGAAGGGATCAGTGGACCGCCACGAGGCGGGAAGATATCCCGTGGCTGCGGGAAGGAGACCACCCATAGAGAGGTGGCAGATGCCTGGGCTCGCAGCGGCAGAGCTGGGTGCGAGGATCCGGGGATGGATACCGGCGAGAGAAGCCACTCAGAAGAGAGAGGGTCAAGGGAGGACCTGGCTATCCAGGTGGGACCGGCATAGGTTTGGGGAGACCTCCGGAGTCCATCCCGGCAGAGAGCCGAGAACATAAGCAGCGAGAGGGGCTGCAGAGGACAGGATCCTGCTGGGCGGAACCACTCGACGAGGGACCGAGTAAGGAAAGAACCGGAGTGACCGGGAGTAGCCCAGGCGGCACTTAGAAAGTACAGTAACCAGATAGAGGGGTGCTGTAGAAAGGGCTGGAAAGGGGAGAGGATTTTTCCCGGGCCAGGGAGGCCAAACTTTATTTTGTAACCAGGGAGGCTTACTGGTAGTGTTTTCTTTGAGTTCTTTGTTAAGTTGCCTACTTTTGGAGGGGTAGTGAGGAAGCCTCAGAAGGGCTTCTTAACCAGCTGGGTCTAGGGTCAGGATAGACCTACGGATTTGCAACAGAGTACCCCTTGGCATTGCAAGACGAGGGTTGGGCCCAGGAAACAACAGCAACTTGGTGTAGCTGGGTACTAGAGTGAGGTGTAGGGGAGGGCAGAGCGCCCCTAAGAGTCCTGGCTCCAGATAGGCCTGAGTAGTCGACCCCTCCACTGAAAATTACAAGCAAAGTCGTGGCAGGTGAGATAGGAGTGGGAGCTACCCCAAGGACATATCTGGGATAGACAACTTCCGGGATGAGGTGACAGACAACCCCACACATCCGAAGCTGAGCAGCACGGGACTGGATGTTTGAAGCCCGCCGGGTGCAGGCACCTAATGGGTGGAATAAAGTCTAACCCTAAATGCTCATAATGTTTAGAACTTTTTGGACAAACAACCAAGAATCCAAACAACCAAGAGTCCAAGCAATCAAGAATGTACTTACCCTTTGGTTTCCAAGCTGCATTACAAACACTGCATTTTCTTGCTTACCCTATGTTTCCAAATGTTTCCGGAAACTGGGATGAAGAAAAAAAGATATTTCCTTGAAAATACAGGTAAGTATTTTTGGAGGGAAAACATGAGCACCTGAATAAAGGGGAGAGCAAAAACCTGTGGCTGCTTTGCTAAACCTTAGCTGCAGGAGGTAGCAGGTGTTACTTGCTGTCCATGTGGCTTGAGAAGACAGCTAAGCAGTTCAGCTCCAGCAGGATCTGTCATCACTCATTATCAGCTACCTTGGTAGGTGCTACTGGCTGAGCCAAAGTACTTTGGCCCTTTCCTGAGGCAGGGAGGCAGCCTAAAGCACCTGGTGAGCCAGCTGAGGACATGATCCTGCTGAAGCCAAACTGCCTGGCTTCTTTTCTTGAGCTGACATCAGTAGCTCTGCCACTCAGTTCCTGCAAGATTGGACCCTCTTTTCACTTCATTTCTTCATTAAGACACTCCACTTTCTAGTACCTAATTTTCAGAAAAGGTGTGTGTCATATATGAGCAAATATAGTATCTTTAGTACCAGCTATTATTTGAGATTTCTGGTGCTTCTGTTTTTTGTCTTGATCAGGATCAGAAAATGCAAAGGCACAGGAAAAATGAAAGATAAAATAATAGAAATAAAATAGTGTTAACCCATATGTTCTGATTTGAGAAAAAAAATTATTGCAAGTCAATTCCTATTTTGTTTAATTTGTTCTTCTGCTCCGCTAGAAAACAAAGTAAGAGAAGCAAAGTGAAACACAGGGTTATACTGGGCATGTCTACACAAGACTTACCGCACATTGGCCTAATAACACTGTGCAGTGGAGCATCACAGCACAAACAGTGCTAGTAGTCTACTGCACAGTATTATTAGGCTACAACTTTAGGTACTGTGCATTTACTTAGTCCTTTATTGAGGAAGTAGTATCTGAGACTCATTAATGAATGTGTAGATGTGGCCACTGTAGCCCAAAAATAAAGATTAAGTTAATATGTCTTCCATACCTCTACATATAATTTTTCTTACAAAGCTTAACTCTAAGTATTATGCAGTAGGAATTTAAATTTTGTTACTATGCAGGTAATGTTTAGTTTTTAGCATTCTTAAGACTTTCATATTGTTTAGAATTTTATGATTAATATTAAACTTCTAATTTATGATCCTTATGTGATCCATTGTTTCATCCTTTAGATGTTTTGTGCTAACTAACTGCGGACCCAGGTTTAGGTGGACATATGTTAAGCCCACAAAGGCATACATTTTTAATACCCTGAGAGCAACATTTCTTCAGTTAACAGAAAGAGGTCCTATTTTTTGCTCTTAGATTAATTAGTCTATGTTGTAAAGTGCTCTGGAGGAGTAAAAATAATCTTAACAATTTGGCAGCTCTGTAAGCTAATGTTTTGTGTTAGTGACTAGGGAGAGGAAAACTAAGAATGAAAATGGTGAATTCTGCAAATTTGTGTTCTCTACTTTTTGGGTTTGGGGTTTTTTTTTTGCTTTACCCCACAGCTTTTCATATATTTGAAGATTTCTGTATTTTTTTATTGTGAAGTTGTAACTTTACAAGCTAAGCTCTTCCCTTAACAGAAAACTGTCTCCAGTTGAACAATGACTGCAGCAAGAAAAAGCTCAGTTCCTTCCTGCTCTCTTCTCATTAGTGAATGTGAATATCAAAACCTGCAGGGATCATTTGAATACTAATATTGCTTAGCATAGCTTAGAAAAAACATTTAGCTGGATTCAGGGAATGGTTAAAATGCACTGAAAACTGAAGCCTGAATGAAGAACTGAATAAGGCATCCAAAATGTGTTCATGGCTATGGAGTGAAAACAGTGTTGTTGTGTATGTGTCGTCAATAGCAACTTAGCTTCTCCAGAACACGTTAGTTTTACCCGCAGGGTTTATTGTAGCATATTCTAGAGGACTTATATTTAACCATAAAATACAGCTTAAATACAATACATCCTGTACCAAATGGTGGTGGGATAGAAAATGACAACTGTGGCTACTGTGTGGGTGCTGAAGAGTCTGAAAGCAGAGGGGTGCATTTCTGGTGGGAAAGGCAAGGCTTCCTGATTTGTGATCTTTGTAGGTAGAGGCAGTAGGAGGAAGCTGAGTGGCAGCTCAGGGAAATTTTTTTATGCACATATCTGGGAAGGATGGAATTATACTGGGACCTGTCAGGGGAACTGATGGAAACTGACATAGATAAGGGAAGCTGAGTTTGGAGGATGTCTGGCTGCCCTAGCTCAGGGGAGGGCAATTATTTCAGGCAGAGGGCCACTTGCTGAGTTTTAGCAAGCCACTGGGGGCCACATGACAGGCAACCAGGGGCAGATAAATATTAATTTTCTAAAATTTTTAGATAGAATGACCTGGCAGGCTGCATTTTGCCCACCCCTGCTTTAGCTGGTTAAAAAGTTAGCTTTGCAAAGATGTCCAGGTGTAAAGAAGAAAGCAAGCTCAGTGGTTATGGAAGATATGGGTAAAGGTTGGGGTGGGAAGGGAGAAGCTGGGAACCACTGGGGATGCCTGGGAGGCTGCAGGGTAATTTGGATAAGAAGCTGGGTCTGTGATAATGTGCAGGGGATCAGAGGAGCTTGAGATTTTTTGAGATATCCAGGAGGAAAGATGGATGGATGCTTGGCTTTGGTGGTTGGAGGAGGGAGCAGGATCTTGAGGGTTGAGGGAAATTGGGGAGTGGTTGATGTGATAGATATGGAGCTGCTTTGCAATCATTCATTAACACAATATGTTGCTATGGTTATTGGGATATTTACTGTATGAATTTATTGGTTTAGTTAAATAAGATCTGTCAAGGAAGAAAGCAAGTAGAAAGAAAAACAATGGCACAAGGTAACATGGGTCATTAGCAAACTGTTGAGGGTAGTTCAGAGACAATTCAAGGCTGTAGTGCTGCTAGCTTAATTTCTTCCTGCTTAGCCCATGAGATTGCTTAAGACCCAGTTATATAAGCCTCAACACTTAAATTAACAAAGGAACCCTTGCATGATTAAGAGAGAGGTAGTTCAGGAGGATCAGACTGAGACAGGTATCTTCTGGAACACCTGCAAATGTCAGGCCTGCTGTATGTCCCATTATGTACCATACTCAGAATTTAAATGAGAAAGGTATACATTTCAACTAACAATTCTCAATCTTTGCTGGTCTTTGAGCAGCAATACTGAATAACTATCCTACTGCAGGCAACATCATACTATGCTCTCGCTGTCAATCTGGATCAGAGTACCAACCTGGATCAGAGTAATGGTAGCCTCAGTTTGAACTTGATTATTTCCTGTAACTGCAAGCAATGTCAGAGGATACTTTGCACAACATGTTGCACATGAACCACAGGTTGAGGGCTACTAACGTAGACTGTTGTTTTAATATCCTTTTTCTCTGTTTTGTTCCTAATTTTAGGACAAATAGTACTTTGGATTTAAGAAGGCAGAGAGATTATTCTATATTGCTAGTCACAGGCCGGAGGCATAAGTAGTGAGTTGCAAACCATGAACAAAACTCCCCTACTCCATGGGAGGGAGATGCTGAGTGCTAGGGAAGGGAAGAGGAGAGTGGTCCTACCTACTCTCAGTGCCCCTGCAGCCAAGTCTTCTGTCCAGGCAGTGCTACAACCTGACTCTCCTGGCCTAGAGATACAAGGCTGCGTTTGCTGTGGCAAAGACTGGGGAGGTTGGGGGGCAGCCATTCTGGCACCCTTTCTGAAGTTGGCATTGTCAAAGATCAAAGTCTTTGATTTCAGATGCCGATGGCAAAAGGTCAGAGACAAAAGGTCAGAAGCTAACACAACAAACTCTGTAATTGTAATTTATCCCTCTGTATTAACAGTGCTGTGTATACACACCCTGTCTGTGCCTCATTTCAAATCACTTGAGTTCCCACAAGAGAGAGAGATACTAACCTTGAACAAATTGCAGCTTGGTACCATGACATCAAAAAAAGATATCGGTACCCATGGTGACCAGATAAAAATGAAACTACTTTAGTGAAGTTGTAAAATTAAGTAATATACTATGCGCGCCATCCTGTGACCAAACAGGAACAGTACCACCCAAGTAAAAATAACCCCCCTTTTTCTGAAACCTGAGCAAACAAAGAAAGTGCCAACTCATTAATTATTCATGCCTAGCGTATAGTAATTGGTCACCTTTGGCAAATATAACTTTGAAAGAACTTCCGCCCAAAGCAGAGAACTGTGTATACACTCAAGAAGAACAGATCATGCACAAATATTATCTCTCCGCCTACGTATCTTTCTGGCATATCTCCGTCTTGCCGGCCCATTTATCTCTCTATCTCTGTCACAATCTTTCTTATCAAGAGCTCTTGGTAATCTGCAGACTGCAACAGCTTATGTGAATCGCTCGGAATCTGTAACAAGCAACTCTCTTACCCACCCTGTAAATGCTGGGTAACATGATATCTTCATGCTGTAACTGAATAAATCAACTCCTCTGCCTACGCTGCAGCACATCAGTAGCGTAAGTAAAATAAACCTTTTGTGTAACCATACGCTGTGTTTAAATCCTCTGACTCCTGCTCACCGTTATCACCCACCTGTCCGGTTATAAATCCCCCTCCTCACGCCAAGCCGGTCGTGCCAACCCAGGCTCGCAGGTCAAGGGTGCACTGGCATTAGGGGCGTGACAGGCATCTAGGACTGGGACCCCACTCACCATATCCCTCCCCACCTTGAAACAGCTTGGAAGTTCAGCTTGCTTTAGTGAAAAATCTATGAGTTAGGAGATGTGAGGTCTAGAGAAACAGGTGTATGCATGGTACCCCGGTGCTGGTCTTTGTTGCGCAGGTCCTGGTCTAAGATATTGCAGACTGTGGGATTCTGTTAGTCAGGTAAAAACACAAGACCTGATGCTCCAGGGTGTGAGCTCAGAGGTATCAGAAATGGGTAGAGGTGCAGTTAGCTCTGTAACTATGACAGTTGGGTAGCTGAAAGGGAGTTTGGAGGTCACCAAGTTTCTTGGGTATGTCTGGATGAAATAGGGAAGCTGGAACAGCTGATATTTTGGGTGACTGGGCCCATCTTCCACTGCCCTTGTAGGCCCCTGCCAGATGGTCCTTTCCTGCTCAGAAATGAGTAGTGAAGTCTTTCAGGCACATGGAATGCAGGAGCTGCCATGTAAGTAACTTTTTGCTGCCCGTCCACATGTGTAACAGTAAGCATTGTCCATGGAAATGCATGAGGACAGCCTGGGTGTGTGGATGGCACATAAGATGTACAGCACTTAGTAGCTCTGGAGCTTTACATGCATGAACACGTGAATTGTGTACCTCACAAAAGTTCCTGTTAAAATCAGATTTTAAGAAAGCCACAAGAGTAATATTTTCTTGCTCAGCATATGTTTGATTTTGTCTTTGCCAGATTTTGGCCCATTCATTTTATGGTCTTCTTCATACTGGGTTTGTTGTATTTTTGATTTGATGGAAAGCATAAATCCCACACTTGACTGATGTTGGCTAGGTTTAATTTAAGTGGATAACTTAAAACATCTTGGAAATTCAGCTTGCTTTAGATAAATGTCTATCGGTTACAAGATGTCAGGTCTAGAGAAAAAACCTCCTTGACAGAGGAAGAGAATCCGGGCAAGAAAAAGATAGGACTGAGGGCGGAGTGTAAGAAGTTGATGTCCTGGGTCTGATCTCAGTCTAGGCCCTCTCACTTGATTCCAGGTAAACCACCCACCTGTCTCTCTTGCCATGCCTTGAAGCTCAGATTATTAGATGTTAATCAGGCAGGAGGCTGCCCTTTACCTGCCCTGATGACAAGGGCCTCTGTATACACTCTGACCTTCCCTTAATGTGTCCCATGTCTTGCAGGTGTTTCCCCCAGCTGGCTAGCACTGGGATCTGAGCTCTGAAGTCTCAGGTGGGACTCTCACTCCCATTGGAGGTTGGGATCCCAGCACCCTCACACTGGGTTCTCTATCCTGGCTTCACATCAGGCTATATCATAACCTCATTATCAAGAGGGCCTACCAGCCCCATCTCTGGGCTCTCTCTCTCTCGGGGCCCCAGGTCCTCTCACTGTGGGCTCCAAGCCCCTTAACTAGGGCTTCAAGCCCTGTCCCACTACTCTAAGTTATTTAACTGATATCCCCTCGCCCCAGAAGCTTCCCTAACTGCTCCCCAAGGCTCAGGGCCCTACTCCTCAGGAGCCTAATTCCCAGCTCCCTAATGTACCCAGGCTCTCCTGCGAGACTGGGCACTGCCAAAGGTCCCACCACCTGGCCTGGGCCCTGCCTCAGTGCTTGCAGTGAGCCTGGGTTCTCCCTGTCTCAGATCACAACCCACCAGGGATGTGGGGGCTAAGGTTTTCAGGCACCTTGACCCAACTTTTGCCAGGGAGGTAACTGGCCTGGCATTCCTGGAGAGGTACCCCACCACAGGTAGCTCCACCAGGCCACCCTTCCCTGGCAGGGTGCAGTTTCAGATCATGCCCAAGACCACGGGGTCTCCTCCTTCCCCATAGCCCCAGCTCTTACTTCCAAGATGTTCCAGGCAGCAGCTCAGCTTGATGTTGCCTCCTCAGCTGGTAGCAGCAAACTGCTGCCCTGCTGTTCAGGGACCCAGTCCCTACCTACCCCCTGGGCCCTGCTCCCCAGTCAGGCATCCTGATGAGGATTGGAAGTTGCTGCCAGGTCCCTGAAAGACATTAGCAAACTGGCTCCCTTGTGCAAGGCAGTGATCTTTTTTGAAGATCTGAATAAGATTGTATGCTATAGACACAAGAAGAGAGAGGAAAAACAATTAACTTTCCCTGATGAGAAGGGATATTTAGACTTCAGACTATTCATCTGCTCAGTGTATGGGAAGACTTGTTGGCTTCCCTGAGGGAAGAGGAAAACATAGGTATACAGAAATTTTCCTTTCTGGGATAAGTTCATAAGCTCTTTTAAAACTCTAAGCTATCCTAATGGAAATGAAAGCCCTGGTAATTAAATAAGTAATTGGTAGCTTACATAAACTTCTTGACAGTGTAACTGAGGTATGGCACACTCACATTCATTTTTGTTCTTTGGATTACTATGTACTAAAAGGTATATTTTTCCTACCCCTATCTTGAGGTGGGTTTTCTTTCTGGCCCTGCCCTAATGGGACTCTTCAGTTTTAGCCTGTACCTTCTACACTGGGCTCCCCATATATTCTTGAAACTTAAGAGTTTTCAATGTTTTTATTTCCCTGAGTTGCTATTTCCTCACATGTATCATTAATAACAGTGGACTGATATATGGCTTCATTTTAAAAGTGAAGTTTAAGTGAATGTTATGTTGCAAGATATCAAAGAACTAAGGTGAGAACCAACTAGACTGTGTTTTCTATAAGCTGTTAGACATAATTTGGGAAAAGAGAAGGAGAATGAGTTCAATTATTAGTGAGCACTGAATCCAGTGATTAACTCAAGCAAAGAGAACCTGTTTATCTCTGTAATACAATGCAAATTGTTTGGCTGGGATGCCATTTATTACACAGTGGATAATCAAATAATGCTACCCTGGCATCAGTAGTATCTGTTCACAGAACATAATGGTCTCTCTCATATATATGAAAATTGTGGTTTCATTTTGCTCCACTTATGCATCAGTCAGAGGCCTAAGATGAAGTAGTTGTGTTGGGAAAGGTGGAAAGCTCAAACTTACTGTTAGGGCCTCTGTGCAGCTGCTTTGATATACACTTTCTGTGAAGAGATTTTTATAACATTAACTTTACATATAGCATGAGACTGTAGCTTTGGATTTCAAACTTTATGCTCTAATGCAGTAATTTTTTTTTCTGTTTGTTCATTATGCTTGAAAGAAAGACTTCTACTGTTTAGACTGATTCTTGTAAACTGACTCAAGAGAACCATTTCAGAAGAAGCACATTTATGAATTTTAAATGATATTACACCATGGAAACAAAACAATCCCAATACTGTTCCTCATATACAGGCCACGGTATAATCCTTGTTTTCCTGATGCTGTTCATTAAAAGCTCCATTCATTTCTGTTTTTAATACCATCTCCTCTTCCCACAGCCAACTGTTGTCTTGTTATAAGAGCCAATGTTATAGCCACCAAACTATTAGTCAAGATGACTACATTAGACTAGGTTATAATCCTTTTATGGCCAATTCTTACTGAATCTGCCACTGAGAAATGGGTGGTTATTGATTTGGTGAATAGGAAAACAATATCAGGTTTCCACTTATATGAAGCCAATTCATTAACCCCAAAAGTTCTTTCAGATTAACAAACCCTATAGTTGGCTAAACATATATACAGTAAAAACTGCGTTATGTGGCACCTTACAAGCCAGCATGTTGTATTAACCCACATGCCAGCTTTTAAGGTAAAAGTGAAACTGAAAGTGCCCACTGTGGCATTCCAGTTTTGCCAAGCCCCCACGGCCCAGGGCATAGTAACCTGTGTGGGGCCCACTTCCCTGTCCTTCAGGGCCCATAGGAGAGGCAGCAATGCGGTGGGAGAGGCAGCAATGCCCCGGACGTGGTGGGAGAGGTGGCAGCCTGAACAGGCAAAGGTGTCTATTCGGGCCTCTCAGTTAACCAGCATATTTTGTTATCTGGCACCCCCCATTCCCCATGGCTGCCAGATAACAAAGTTTTGCTGTACCTGGAAATTCTTGAAGTCCTGGTCATACAAGTCCATGTGTCTTTTTAGGTCCCTTTACTCCTGTAAAGTTCCACAGAAGTCAAGTTGGGCTCGGGGGGGGGGGGGTAAAGCTTAAAACATTAAGAAATCTCCCCACAGAATTTACTTGTGACTTAGCCCAGGGGTTTTGAAAGGGCGAAAGATGATTAGAGGACTTGGGATCCCTTTCCGTAGCAATCAGGCCCCAGAGACTCACCCCGCTGTGTCCCGATTGGCACCTTGGGTCACCTGGAGGAGGATAAAAGGGGCAGCGTGGGCTAACTTAGGAGAGAGACCAGTGAGGGACAACAAGGAAGGGGCTTCACAGAGCTGGCAAGAGCTGAGCCAGCGGGGCAGGAGCAGTGCCCTGGAAGAGCCTGAAGGAACAGTGGGGCCCTCAGTGCGGCTGGCAGGAGAGGCTCCCCACTGGGCTCCAGGATCCCCTGGGAGAGGCTGCAGCCAGCAGGAGAGGCTTCCCGCACTCCAGGAAGGATCTGAGCAGCGACCTGAGAGGTTCTTAGCTCTGCTTCCAGCTCCTCCAATGAAAGGCCAGGTAGCTCCACATGACGCTGGGGCTCCTGGAAGGTCAACACCCCTAGCAGACTGAACTAGTGTCACCTGTGGTGGCTACGTGGCAGCCTTCCTGCCTGCCATGTGGGAGCTCTGGGTTCAAGTCCCAGTAGAGGTGACTTGCAGTGAATGAGATAACAAGAAGCAAATCTTACAGTGGAAAAGGGCCATCGTGCTTTCTTTTTCCCCCTCCAGGTACCAAGGCCCTGTGTTTCCTTATCACTCTGCATTTTGTGCCCTTTTTATATTTCACCAACCCGTATTGTTTGTTCTGCTGTTTGTGTTTTATATTTTGTTAACCCTGTTTTTTGTCAGTGATTGTAAGTGTCTAACTTTTGTTGAATCCTGCCCCCGTGGGGCATTGTAGTGTCCACTATACCCTCTGATTTATGCCTGTTATGTTCCCAGTATTAAAAGGTATATGGTTAAGTACCAATTCGTGGTCTGGCTCTGCTGTATAGGGGAGGACAGTCCCTACACCTCCCACAGTGCTTGTGCACCTGCTTTGATCCCTTCAATTGGAGAGGGGGTACCTCTTGGAGTACTGCCCGGGTTACATACTTCTTAACTTCCTGGTGGCAAAATCTTTCTTTGAGAGCTGCACTTTCTTAAAATATTGCCAGTCTCTTTACAATTATGTGAAAGTTGGAGAACTATCTTCAAGTTTATTCATTTGTATTGAACAGAGGAGAAGCAAAAAAGGAGTTTGCTGCATGAGGAAGCCAGGGAGCAGGAGACTGTATGTGTGTGTATGTGCTTTTGAGTGGGTGTGTATGTGTGTTGTTTGTTTTTTCCCCTTTGCTTTGTTGTCTGTAGCCTACATCTCATTCAGGGAACATAGGAGGCATAAATGGAGATGGAATCAACAGCTGTTACCTGCATGGATGTGCCATGTTCATGTGCCTCATAGAGGATCAAGACCATTTCATCTGCATCATCTGGACCATCTGCAAATGGTGTCATCTGGTGTCCACCTTTGATGAAAAAGATTCAAGGGCAGGAACCACAGCTATTCACACTGTGTGCTACCAGGGAAAATGAAGACTTCTTGGATAGGAGTCATGAGAAACTCACACTGGAGAGGCCAAAGGGAAAAGAGGAGAAGTAGCATACATGTGACTACTAGAAGAAAGAGGGTCCCCAGAATTCAAGAGGAACAAACAAATGTCAGCAACTGCTTTCAAGCACTCTGTAGTCGACCAGCTGGGGAAAAAGCAGAAGTGAGGACATTAAGTAGGCAGATTAGATTGACCCAAATGATGTTGTCTGCCAGTGCCATGTCCTTAGACCAACACCACTAGCACCTGACCAGAAGGACACAGGGACCTGGGCACATCTAAGCCCCAAGGCTGGGGCCAGCAGAGAGAGTTCTTTGGCAACTGCTGGAAAAGAAGCTCCTGCAAGAAAGGAAAGAAAGGCTGTGACAGTTTGGCTGCCAGAGATGCTGCTAGTGCTACTGTGCTGCTTACTTATTACCTGTTGTTATTTAAAGTGGCAGACTGAGATAAGGCTGTAAGGGAGGAGGAGACCTCATTGGGGCACACTACCGTGTCATGTAGAGGCCCCAGCACCAGTGAGGGCACACCTTAAAACACACACAACGTCAGATATCACAAGCTTTGTTTGTCAGCAGCATGAGGTGCAATTTCCCAGAAACCCCTGAACCTATCTCCTTGAAATACGGCAGACTTCATGGCCTCAGAAGGGGCTACCATCCCTACTATGTTCATCTAAATCTACCAAAAAATGACAAAGTTATAGGTATTTCAGTGATTCCTCATTATAGCCTATGGTTGAATCACTGAATTTCTCTGAATTAGAGCCGAATCTTCTAAAGCCAATTCAGCTGAATTGATTCAGGACACAGCTCTGAATCTTTGAATTGAATTACTGTCCTCTGAATTGGCCATATCTGAATCCAAAGTGAATACTTCCCTTTTCCCACAGGCCTGCTACACAAGATGCTTAACTTCACATTAACATAGTTTACTGTGAAGTCTACATGCGCACATGCTTACTACTCAGTAAGCCTCCCTAATCCTAAGTAAATATGCTACCTGCATATGCAAGTAGTGAATTTACTTGAGATTAGTAATGATGCAGCAGTGCTTGTGTAGATGCCTAACTACGAGCCCATCCTGACAACAGGCAGCTCCCAGGGCAGGGAGCTATGCCCCCCTGGCCTGGCAGCAGGTTGCTCCAAGGCCTCTGCGCTGAGATTGCAACTGGGGAGTGTGGGCTGGAGATCCCTATTTCCGAGCCCCTGCTCTACCATTGCAATCAGGGAGTGGGGGTCTGGGAGACCCCTATATCCCAGCAGCAGCTCCACGACTGCGGGACAACTCCTAGCAGTGGCCCCATGGTCACAAAACTGGTGCTGGGAGATTAATGTCTCTCAGCAGTAGCCCCACGGTCATGTAGCTGGCACTGGGAGTTCTCTGCTGGCAGTGGCTGGGGTGCCTATTCCCTGCCCAGCTCCGTGAGCACAGGTATGGAGTGGGGGAAAGAACAAGCTCCTCATCCCCCGCACTGTGTGCCTGGGTGGGGACAATGTCCCCCTACCCTGGCAGCAGGCAGCATCCAGCCCCAGCTCTTCAATGGTGATCATGGAGCAGGGTCAGGGAGCTTGTTCCCAGCCCCTGGTCTGCAATCATGGAGTGGGGGTTGCAAACAAGCTCCCCAGCCCCCAATCCCTGCTCTGATGCACTGTAATTATAGCATGCTGGGGTAGCCTCCCAGCTTATGTACAGGCACCCCATCTGACTAGAATGGGAAGAAGCATCATTGGAAGTCATCTGGCCAACCTAGTAAGGAAGGCTTTAAGGTTCCACAGGGGATGGGGAACAAAATGCTTCAGCAGCAGAGCAAATGAATCTGAGGGGAAGGAACCTGAAAAAGTAGCTCAATTATAGGAAAGGGCCAGAGAGCCACAGGACAGTAGCAAGTGATTCAAAAAGGAAACAAGTAGGTCAGAATCCAAAATATGTCTGATGTATGTATACAAATGAGAGAAGTATGGGCAACAAGCAAGATGATTTGGAAGGATCAGCTTGTAAAAGGAACTATGATCTGACTGGTATCACAAAAACTTAGCAGAACAGCTCTTGTGACTGGAACATCAACACTGAAGGTAAAATTCAGTTTCAGAAGCTTCCAAAGGGCATAATATTGGAAACTCAACAAGACATTGTTCTGATATGATAGAAGCACAAAAAGAATGGCAAGAGATTAATGGGGCTTCAAAAGAGGCTTCTCGGATGCCTTGAATGGAAAAGAAAGGCATACAGGTAATGGAAAGATGGGCAGATCAATGATGAAACATACCAGGAAATAGCAAGAATCTGCAGGGCAAAATTAGGAAGGAAAAGAAAAAAAAAGAAAAAAAACAAAAAACTTTACCTGGTGATGTAAGTTAAGGAAAATAAGAAGAGGTTCTATAAATATGTTGGTCAGAAAAGAAAGGCCAAGAATATTGTGAGTAAAGAAACAGCTAAAAAGCTTGTGATGAGTCTGAATAAATTCAGGTCAGGAGAACTTGATGGACTTAAGTCCAGGGTTCCAAAGGAACTGGCAGAGGAGATCTTGGAGCCTTTGGCAATAATATTTACAAAGTTGTGGGAGATGGATGAGGTAACAGGACTGGAAAAGGGCAACCATAGTGCTCCTCTTCAAAAAAGGCAAAAAAGAGGACAGGGAGAATTACAGACTGGTTAGTCTTGCCTCAATATGCAGGAAGTTACTGGAGCATATCATAAGGAAGTCCATTTTCAAGAGAAGGAAAGACTGATCAAGAGCAGCCAACATAGATTTTCTGTGAACAAATCTTGCTGAACAAACTTCATCTCCTTTGAAAAGATAACTAACTGAACTGGGTGGATGAAGGGGATGCTGTTGATTTTATGTAAAGAAGAAGATTCCACAACCTCACTGGGCAGTCTGTTCCAGGGCTTTACTACCCTCCTGGTGAGAGAGGTTTTTTCCCCTCCTAATATCTAAC
>NW_017728948.1:47659975-47670962 GCF_001723895.1 Crocodylus porosus
ATTGGATGCTTATCTTGCTGGGATCCTATGGCCCCAGCTGACTTCCTGCCCCTTGGGCAGGGGGCTGGACTCGATAATCTCCCGAGGTCCCTTCCAGCCCTGATGTCTATGAAATCTATGAAAACTTTATTTCTCAAATCAGAAGCAGGGGAAAAACTTAGGATAGCATAACATCACTAGAAGCCAATATCTATAACATTTCTAGCGCTACAAAAAGGGATCTAAGAATCTTAGTTGACTACAGACTCAATAGGAGACAGGTGTGATGGAGCAACATAAAAGGCAAATGCAGTTTTGGGCTGCATTAGATGCAAGATATGAGAGGTGATAGTACCTCTTTATTCAGCTCTACTTAGTCTTCATCTAGAGTTTTGTGTACAGTTTTTGACTCTACATTTTAAAAATAGAAGAGTCAAAGAGCGTCCAGAGGCAGATGACAAAAATGATAAAGGGAAGGTGAGCCATATAGGAAGAGGTTGAAGCAAATAGGCATGTTCAGTTTATGAAAATGGTGTTTAAGGGAGGATATGATAGAAGCCTTCAAATATCGGAGGGGCAGCTGCCATAAAGATGAAGGAGAAAGCCATTTTTCTCTTCCTGCATAGAAAAGGACATGGACTGATGGCTTGAAGTTGAAGCAAGTAAGTTTTGATTGGATACCAGGAAAAGCTTCTTCTCTGTTAGAACAGTGAGGCAGTGGGCTAGACTGCCTAGGGAACTTCTGGAATCTCCATTATTGAAGGTGTTCAAGGTAAGGTTGTATAAGTAGGGCCCTATTGAATTTATGGTGAAAGTGGGCTGAGCTCCTTTAATCGTGCAGGTTCTGCCCCTCCCCCCCCCGCCACTGCTGATTGGCTGAGGGCCCCTGGTGGCTCTGATCTTTGTTGCTGACCAGCTGGGAGGCAAAAATGGGGTGGCATATTTAAAACAGTGGTGTTAGCCTCCTTACCAATCAGAAGCAAGTGGCAGGGCCTCTCCACCAATCTGTGTGTGTGGGGGCCATATGGGGGAACCTGCAAGATTAAAGTTGCTGCCATGCAGCTCACTTCTGCTATGAATTCAGTAGGGACCTATGCATAAACATTGATCAGGGATGATTCCATAAAGAGCTGGGAAAGAATTTTTTCCTCCCTCATTTTGCTACTCGTGTCAGAGTTTGGGTTTTTTTTTGCCTTTCTCAGAAGCATTGGGTGTTGGCTGCAGCCAAAGCTGGGCATTTTGACTGGGGTATGCCATTGCTCTTGCTGGGACTAAAGCGTGTAGGTTCCTGGCCAAGCATCTAGCCTCTTCACTCAGGGTCAGAACAATTGCCACATTTGGGGTCAGGAAGGATTTTACCCCAAGTTCAGATTGGTCTGGATTGTGGGAGTTTTTGCCTTTCTCAGTACTGAGGGCTGTGGCCCTCTTCCTTGGATCCCTTGAGTGTATTTCAACAAATCTTTCAGCATCAGGACTTTGCCCACCATTATCCCTTTGCTCTGCCTGTGGAAAGTTGGGGTGCTGTGCCTTGTGGTTGTATGACAGGATTGCCTGTGTAGTTTTAGTAATAAGTTTGATCAGGAAGTTCTGGATAAGGATGTTCCTTCCTCAGGCACAGCATTGGTCCCTTCCAACCTTGCTTTTTTAGGATTCTATGATTCTGTCTTGGTTTTTGATCTGGGAATTGCTAATACCACCATATATATGTATATTACTGATCACACTTGTCAATTTAAACTGAATAATGCTCTTCACATTTTATAATGGTTAAATAGTTAAAGAAATGCAAGTACTGTTGAGCAAGGAGTAGTGGAATTAAACCAAAGCCCTTAATCTAAGATAAACTAACCTCAGAATGAATTTGGCTGTAGATTTACATTTTATAGAAAGGTTGCCCTGCATTTATATTATTTTTAAAGTAGAGCCTTAACATGTTGGTGCTGTGTTACATCTAAAGCCACTTCTTGCTAAGGTAGTGGATTCTGCTCCTGGAATTTGTATACATTTTAGTTCGATAATTCCAGAGTGTCCATTTAAAATCCTCTGGGTAATTTAAGTCCCGGTCCTAAGTTGTTTTAGGCATGTACTGTTGTAACTGCATAGTTTATCACAGCAGTGACAACATTTCACCAGTGGATGATAAAAGTTACATAAACAAAGGTCTGATCCAGTTACTATCAGTGGAACGTAAAAGGCAGTGAATTGTCTGTCTGAATTTTGCCAGCATAGATGTAGCTATAGAAGTTTTACTTTAACTGCTAGGAACAGTTTTATTCCTAGCTACAGCCTTAAGGTTGTAGAGGCCATCCCCAAAAAGCTGCTAGTGCAATCATTAACTCAGTTCACAACATTTTTGTTGTGAAGATTTCTTCTGTTTTTGTCCTTTGTTTTTATAAGATTTATGATCAAGGCAGGGAGGTTAACAAATTGTATGACAGTGATCTATGCAACAGTGAAGGGTTTCAAAATAATGAGAAAGCATGTGCTAGTATAATCAATTAACTGAGGTGAACTTTATTTAGGATGTTAAGCGTTTGGTTCCAAATGATTGTCTTTGGATTTACTTGAGAAAGCTTTTTGACTGCATTTTAGTGGTGGAGTTGCAAATATTTGTATCAATTAACAGCATAATTATATTTCATTGGTGTGTCTACACATGCAATTAAAGTGGCTGAATAAACTCCTGTGCAGTTTGCACTGGAGTATGTTGCTCTCAGTCCCTGCATTTACACATGCACCCAGGACCACAGCCTATTGAGCTGGGGTGCAGCAGCCTCTGCAGGCAGGCTGGCCCTGAGGCTTAGGCTGCCATGCCAGCCCAGGGCTGCTTAAACCTGGCTAAATGTGCTGTGGAGGGGATAACTGAGGCACAAGGGTGTTTCAGTGCGGGGCTAGCTGGGGCCTTTGCACTGAAGCACCCTCATGCCCCAGCCAGCCCTGTCAGCATCTGTACATTACAATGGGGTAAATAAGCCCACTGTAGGATAGTAGTTATGACTGGCAGTACTATCCTATGGCACAATTAATTAGTTTATTCCATCTTAATAGCACCACATGTGTAGATGGTGACATTTAACTATGGACCTAATTTGTCAGCTCTACAGGAAATGTCTCATGTAGATGCACCCTAAGTAATACAAGTACTATTTTAGGAAATTATATTAATATACACACGCTGAGTACATTTTCAGGAACATCTATATCTATAAAAAAGGATTTAAAGTAGAATTTTATATCTAAAGCTATTTCATAGTCCATTAAGGTTGCACTGGTGAGCTTTGTATTGAAAATTTATATTGAAAATAAAGTAGAACAGATTAATTACCTGCATTTTCACAATTGCAGTTAAGTTTTTTTGTTTTGGGGACAGTAATTTAATAGTTGCTACATGTTATTACAATCAAATCCTTATGATTTCTGAAACTAGATACAATAGGCCAAATTAGAAATGGGTGTAACAGAGACCATTCTTTTAGCATTGGATTTGACCTTCTAAACAGTTACATTTTTCCACATATACAATATGTGGTTGAGGAAAAAGGGTAAGAATTTGAAAGTGTATAAATAACATTGTTTGTTTTAAGTCAGCATATTTTCTGCAGAAATGAAGGAAGCGATTTACTTTTTATGATGAAGACTAAATGTGGAGGAGAAAAGCACTCAGCTAGCAAACAGCTGAGATACAAGTATCTGTTTTAATCTGAACCCTGCACATCAGGCTAGCTAATAATGACTTCAGCAATTTTACAAAACAAACTAGGTACAACTTGTTTAGCATGAGGCTGTTTTGCTGAATCAGGACAGCAGAAACTGTAGCTCACAGCAGTGTAGGAGCTGATATTAGATTAGGTAGTTAGATAGTATAATAGAGTATAATATAGTCTTGCCAGGGCTGAGAACAAACTTATTTTACTTTGTTTTCAGTAATTCTTGTTTATCCTTGTTCTGTCCTTACTAGATTTTTCCTCCCCATATATTCTCTGTATTTTAAAGGTGGCAGTATTTGGTGCTTATAAGTTGGCTTCAAGGATGATCCTCTGTGGGCTGAGAAGTCCTGCCTTTTCCAGAAATTTTTTTGGAAAGCAAGAGACAGATAGACAGGCACAGACACTGGTGACATGTAGGGGGTGCACATGGATGCATATGCACCCCCTGAATGTGGCGGTGCACCCCCCCAGGAAAAGATGCCACTGATAGCATCTGCAGATGGTCAGCAGTTTGCTGCTGACCTCTGCCACCACTGCCAGTGGCATCTGCGGGTGGTCGCCGGCCCCTGCTTGGCGCTCACCACCCCACCACTGGTGGCATCTGCGGGAGCTCACTGCTTACCACCTCTGCTTACTGCCACCGCTTACTGCTGCCGTGTTCCCACCACCGCTGTGTCCCCCCCCCAGGTTCTGGTGGCATGTGTTGTTCATGCATACAGAGGAAATGAATGGCAAATAAATTAGAGCTGTTCATTTTGGAGTGCCTATGGGTATTGATTTTTGAAGGTTCAAGGGTCCTTGTAGAGCCAAAATTGATATTTATCTGTTATTATAATATGTAGGAAAGAATAAAACGTGAAGCATGCAGTGATGTGCTACAACATAAAGGAAATGTTGATGGTATCTCTAAGGAGTAAACTATAAAGCCAGTTGTACTAGCCATGGGTAGATACTGATCTTTTGTTAGTGTTTCTTTTTTGTTATTTAATTATCCTAAATCATTTCTCTGTGGGATGAGAAGTCCTGCCTTTTCCAGAAAATTTTTTGGAGAGCAAGAGACAGACAGACAGGCACAGACACTGGCGACATGTAGGGAGTGCACATGGATGCATATACACCCCCTGAACGTCCAATGTTCTCTGTAGTTTCAATTTTGTACTTTGAAACCAAATTCTCATCACAAAACAGAACCCACATTCTTTTCTTTTAGTCTTCTACTTCATGCTAGTTGTGCCTCTTGATGCCCTAAGCCCTCACTGTGATTCTGGTAGGAGCTCTCAAGCGAGTGCAAGGAGATGGTTCAGGAGGGTTCTTGTAATGATCTTTCCTGTAATTTCCACTCTTGGATCTGTCTCCTTTCTTGAAGATTGTCACAATTATGGCAGTCCTGAGATCATCTGGGATTTCCTCATCATTCCAGATCCTTAAGATAAAGGCATGGAGCTGTGATGTGGGCTCCTCATCCCCCTGCTTGAAGATTTTGGCAGGGATTTCATCATTTCCCAATGCCTTGTCATTCTTCATCTGCTTGATGGCATTCTTCACTTTGTCAAGGTTTGGAGGAATTCTGACTTCATTTCTGACTGGGTGTTGCAGGATGGAGTTGAGAACACTCTCATCAATAACAGAGTCTCAGTTAAAGCCTCCTCTTCATGTGAGGTGAGCAGATACTGAAGAGGGCTGTTCAGTTGCAGTTACAGCTGCTGAATCACACTCCTAGCTCCATGTGCTAGATGACCTTCTTACAACTGCCACCTTCTTGCCAGTTCATGACTAGCAGCTTCTAGACATCACAATCCTGCTTCCATTGTCACTAGCTGGTCACCAAAGGACTTGAAGAATGTGCTGGAAAAGCTGTTTCCATGGAAGATGCCTGTGAGTGATTTCTTTAATGTTTTCTAACACTCAGTAAACAGGTCCTAACTGCCAAGGCAAAATGTAGCTATGATCTGTTTGTTGGGATACAAGACATGTAAGTCAGGGAATTAGTTGTTTCTTCCTTATAATACCAGCAGACCTTTAACTTTGAGCAAACTGCCCCAAATGTCAGACAGAAGGAATTTTGGATTAGGATTTCATCAAATGAGTAATAACTCTAATATTACTGTACTCAGCTGTTGCATCAGCAGTGAATAACAATCTCTGGCCTAGGTGTGGATCCTAAGCCTACAGATCCAGGGAATGTCACCAGCAGAGCCAGCTGAAAATTTTCCATCTAGACAATATTTGTTGAAAAATGGTAGCCTTGGAGTGATGTTGTAGCCATGCCTTTAAAAAAATGTCCTGCCTTTGAAGGCTTGTCTAAAACTATACCAACCATGCACTTGGTCCAGTAAAACATATCACCCAAAAAATCTTTATTGAAAAATGCCATTTTAAACAAAATCTAAATGTCTTGAAAAGCATGTAAAGTTTCACAAATCTTTGTTTCAAAAAACAATTGTAAAGAAGTATATTAGTTATGCTGAAACTACTAATTTCAAAATTTTTGGAAGCAAGCATTTATTTTTTTTTAATTCAAAAGGATTTTTGAAACAAAATGAATGACAATACCAATAACAACAATCATAATGATAATGATAATTACATTTCACTTTATCCTGAAAGACTCAGAGCATCTTATATTGTTTCAAATAAATGTTTTTGGCCCTAATCTATGCAACTGTCTACATGTGGCGTGAAAAGCCTAATTTAAGTCTCTCAGGTATGCAAATATCAGCCAAATGTTTATTCTATGTAACGATCATCATCAAAGTGCTTTATTCTCCAATTAAAATCCCACCGGAATAGGGCTTGTGGTATACTGTGAACTCCTTCTCCTACAGGGTGCCTGGATAGTAAGTACCCATACCAGCTTGACACAATCCAATTACAAAATCAAGGGGTGTTTTTTAGTAGACTACTTTGAGATGTAGAAAGATGATATTGTTAGATAGAGAAGGAAATATCCAGTTTTTATATGAGGCAATGAAGCATTTCACCTCCACTTGAATGGAATTATTTGAAGGCTATATCCTCACATAATGAGAGCTTTTAGAAATCTCATATTTACTAAAGGTTTGGCATTTAATATTTCAGCTTTAGTGATTCAGAGTATTACAGCAGGCCATCAAACGCAGAGAAAAGATATTCTGCCACCTCTAGCATACAACAGATTATGCAATACAAAGTATAAAACTTAGTTTCATTGTATATGTTATTTGAAAGAAATGGGCCCGGGAAAAAAGTATATTCAAATATGCAGGAACTAATTCAGAGATGACACAATCAGTGGCATAACTTATACAAGGGTGTAAATATAAGCTCATGTTACTTTTATATAGAGGTGACAAAAAGAGAGCACTGGAGAAGGTTATAGGAAAGATGTAATGACATGTGACTTAGATCATTTACAATAACTCTAATGTTGGTCCACACAGAACAGCATTATGTGAATATCTATATTACAAGTCTGTTCAAGGGATAAAGTGCTATTCAGTGTTAGTAAGTGTGGCAGAATAAGTATTATAGATATCTGATAAAAATGTCAGAAAAATACTAAATGGTAAGCTGTAGCTTTGGAAAAACAGTGCTGGATAGACATACTTTTTTTTTATTAAGGTGGCATACTATTTACCATATTTTCCAGCATACAGTAGGTCTCAAATAAAACACTACACCTTGTTTTTGGCAGAATGTAGGGAAAATAGATTTTTCTAGGGTCATAGACAATTGTGTGACATAAAATAAGTCTTCCTGGGAATACAGAGTGTCCAGGAGACAGTCTGGATGAGGCAGCAGGCAGCAGAAACTTCCTGATGCCAGCTGCCTTACCCAGACTATAACTTGCAAGGTCAATAGCAAGACTACTTTTTTGTTGTTGCCATAAGTAGTTCTTTATATATGTTCCTTTAAATAGGCTACAGTGCTCAGCCAATAGCTATGGCTATGAAAAGGTTAACATTGGATTCTGTCCCTTCTGCTTGCTAAACCAAACAAGTGGCAGTCATCTTGGTAGCTGCATCGCATGCTACTTCAGATGTGTTCTTTTCCAGTGAAGAAAACAGGTTTTCCACTTAAACCATGTACCCCAATTTTGGGAAAAAGGCACATGTTATTGTCCCGGAGTTGATAAATCAAGCTTACGGTGTCACAGTTGGCAGCCGGGTGGTGGCAGATTGGAACACGAACAGGTGGGATTAGTGGCAACGGAGTCTGAGAGGCACCAATGCATATGGTTTCAAACAAAGAATGGATTTATTTACTCATGCTTTGAAGCGGAGGCACAATTCTTTCTTCAGTTACAGTTAAACAGGAATGAAGACAAACAACAGAAGGGCTCTGTTGGCCCACGAGGTTCCCCAACAAGCCCTTGCTTTCTACCCCACTGGGATAGGTGTGGCTGCCTGTTGGATAGTCTCAGGGCTGGTCAACAGCTCATATAGGGTTGAATGAATAAAACGAACAAGAAACAGAACTGTAACTCATTGAGAAGAACGAAATAGTCGTGACGCCAGTCCAAAGACAATCGAATGGTCGTGAAGAAAGCCGAGGTCGAAAGCCAGGTGAGTCGATAAAGGAAGAAGCCGAAGTCGAAGTTATAGGGATGATCAGGATCGGTGGTCGTTGATCGGTGCCAGTGTTTAGAAGCCAGAAGATCGGTATAGTAATAACAATAATGAGAATGGTGCGAAACGCCAAGTAAGGGAGGAGACCAATAGGCCAGGAGGCCTAGCTGAGGAGCAGTCCCTGTAGCAACAGCCTCTGCTTTCAGCTCGAGAGGGTTTCCCCCCACAGCGTGAGACAGTCTCTGCTAAGAGCAGTCTCTGCAACATGCTGCGTCTGGTCTCCCCCTGAGGGAGGGGCTCACAAGTCTTTTATACAAATTTAGTGGCCAATCAAAAGGCTCTCCACAGAGAAATTTCTAGTCCGATTACCTCATGTCAGGTTCCTTCTGAGCATGCGCTCAGTCAGAAGCTGACACAGTCTGAGCATGCGCCTGTGGGGAAAGTCGGTCAGTAATGACTGACAGGCCAGCAGGTCACCCCGGGGGCACGCGCTGGGTGAGCTTCGGAATTCTCCATTCACAGAGCCAAATGCGCATGTCAGTTCTGGCACTTCTGTGTTGTCAGCATGCACTTAAGATGTTACTGTGACAGTTATATGCAAGAAAATGGGGTATTATTTTGTAACTCAAGTTTAAGTATCCTATATCAGATTTTAACTAAAGAAAGGTAAAAGTTGAATGGCTGAGTGAGGACAGAACAGCTCACATGACTGGTAAAGGGACACTGGCCATTTCTAAGAAAGAAGTATTTCAGGCCTCATAGCCAGAGACTACTATATGATGTGGCTGTGGAGGTTCTGAACACAAACAGTAACACAGGGTTTAATAGCACACTTTGAATATTTTTTTTTAAAACAGTAAGGCAGAAAATACTGTATTTTTGTATATTTGAGAGCATAATTCATTATTCTTAAAGATATTCGGTAATCTGTTACAATTTCCATCGGAGTTGTTTTTATGTATTATTTGCTTGTTATGAAGAACAAGTCATCACATGCATTTTAGCAGTATACATCCTATTTTATGAGGGCTGTACAAATAAGTCACTGCTTTGAAAAGTTTCTGAAAAACATTAACTTGAACTCATGGTTTTCAGGTTTTATCACGCAGCTGCTTTGGCTACCAAATTTTCGTTAAAAAGTTCAGGATGTAGCTATTCTGTCATCATCTCTTTCGTGACTATCCTGATGAAGCTTTTCAATCTGTTTCTTTAATTGTATTTTTGTCAGTGTTAATACTAGATTTAAATTTGTCTTATGCTGTTCTTCCTTTATGATTACCCTATTCTTTATCTCTTCTCTACAACCTCCCTTCAGTCCTCTGCAACCACACTTTTACTCTCATTCTGCTTCCTTTAAGTCTTGCCTCTGTCTCCTCTCCCTGCTCCACTTCCATTCCTAAACTAAACTCACCTATACAGTCCTATAGCCTCATGTCACAGTTCTTTTCATACTGTTCCCAGAGCTCCTAGTCAACTTATGACAGTATCAACTTCCAACAGCATCCAATTAATAAGTGTCTGGGCAGGATTTCCAAATTTGGAGTGTTTTTCCTGTGCAAAAATACTGTTCAAAATCCCAGTGAAGTCAACAGACAGTCAGTGAATCAGACCCAAAGGGTATAATGCCAGCTTTACCTTCTCACATCTCGCAGTAAAAAGGATTAGACTAGCACAAGATTTCATTTTCTTCTCCAGGTAGAGAATATGGCAACTGTCTCCTGGCCCAGTGCTCCCTGCCTGCCCTAAACTAGCATGCAGGGGGGGCATGGAACTCCCACTGGGTGGCAGCAGGGGCCCGTTGCAGGGCTCCTGGGAACTGAGAGCAAATTTTCTCCCTAATCCTCACATATGTAGACAAACACCAAAACCCTTACTGTGCAGTAGTTTACTGCACAGTAGATCTAGGCTGAAGTAAATGCCCTTCCTAATGCTCATTCAATGAAGATGCCTTCTCTGAATCTCAATCCACCAGAAACTTGGCTTGATTAACATGACCCAAGGTTTAGTTGATAATAGCACCTTCTGAAACCAAATTACATTGTTGGCTATAGGATTCGCTATGAATGTTCTTGCACACGCATGCCATGGTCAATATAAACCATTGTACTTTAAGCCCCTGTGATTTATTCCTTACTCAGCCAAGAAGGTCTGTTAAACAGCTTCTTTATATCTATTAACCCATGAATTATCTTCTATTAAATCCAGCTCACAATTTGAAATGCATTAATATATTTGGTACAATGAATCTTATTTAAGAACCACTACAGTAAATTGTGAAATTTATTTTCTGAAATGCTTTTGAATTAATGAATTTATGTTGTTGTTAGTGTATTATAGAACTACTGTCATATAAGGCCAACATAGAGAAGAATCCACATTTTTAGCTTAGCAAAGTGAAGATACGGGGAGGATAGTTCAAAATTGGATTCTGCTGATTGACTGCAAGAGTTTGTACTATTCAGTAAACACTGTAGGCTATAATGCTTCTTCAAACTGCATAATGAAGTATGAAGTAACTGTAATGATGAAAGGGAAAATTTAAGTTTATTGTTTTAGAAAATATTTAAGGGATCAAGTACAGCTAAATGAATGTGAAATTAATGATTTCTGTTTGGTTTGATAACATCCTTCTAATGACACGACAGTCTAGTCTGTCTGCAACTCAGAAACCTGTTTGCCAAAATATAACTAAAATAGAATTAAATACCTTGCTCGTTTGTATCACTGAGACACCTTTGCAAAGTAAACAAATGT
>NW_017728948.1:47672451-47687557 GCF_001723895.1 Crocodylus porosus
TTGGGCACAAACACCCTTCTTCAGGAATACTGAATGTCACAGTTCACCAGCAGACTCTTGATATGCCCGAAGAAGGGTGTTTGTGTCTGAATGCTTGTAAAGAACATTTTTTCCAACTATTTAGTTTGTCTAATAAAAGATATCACATCTACCCAAAGAACCTTGTCTGCCTAAAAGTTCATTACGGTCAGTAATGTTTTGTTTTGTTGATTGTAATGGGCTTTGGCTTAAACCCATAATGTACATTTAGTATTTTAAAAGCATTTAAAATAGTTTGGTTGAATCCTCACTGAATTGTAAGGGTATCTCTTTACTGCTATTGCAAAACTGACTGTAGTCGAATGCAGATACCAAGCTAGTTCTAACTTGGTACTAGTAGCAGTTCAGTTTTAGCATGATAATTTAGCTTCCAGTGAGCTCTTTGCTGCTGGAGTTATACAGCTATGGGTATTCAAGCTGGTTTATTTAAAATAAGCTCAGGTATCCTTAAACTACACTACAGTAGTTACTTTAGTGACTACAGTGTGTGTATATATATATCCTAGGAAATACTGGGCTGCTAATTAAAAAATGCAGCTCCTTGTCCATTAGGTAAATTGCCCCTCTTTTCTCTTGCATCCTTATTCACTAGTAGAAGCATATGCATTTCATGAGGAATTGTGTTAGCATGAGCTGTGGTACTGATAGGTAATGTGAGATTGGGATGTCATTAACTATATGAGTCTCTAATTGGATTCCAATGGGAAATGCGCGCACGCATGCACACACACACACGTTAGGATTTGTGAAAGGAACTGGTAAGTCCAAGAGCAATCATATCATCACACTTCTACAGTCGGGTCACAATTTCAGCTTTGCATTTGTTGAAAATGTACTTCATTTTGCAGGTACAAGGTTTCTTACAATAAGCAAAACTCCTTGCATCAGTGTGCAAAGTACCCAGAAGCCCAGCTTAATTGGTTCCCTGCATGACAATTATGACAACAAAATTATAAATCACACTTCCTACTTTGTCATTCTTATGTTTGAGAAAAATACTGCTGTGGAACAGATTTTTCAACATGTGCTTATTGGTTAAATAATATTTCAGATAAATGGGGTAATAAAGATGCCTAACCAGCCATGAAATAAATATGACTATTAACATTTTATTTGCTGGAATGAGAACTGAGAACATTTTATTTTCCAGGTATCAACGGTTCTAGAATTTGGCCGCATCATAATTTATACTACCAGCCTTCGTGTGGTTAGAACCACTTTTGAAAGATGTGAATTGGTAAGGAAGATCTTCCAAAATCACAGAGTGAAGTTTGAAGAGAAAAATATTGCTCTGAACAGTGATTATGGAAAAGAACTAGATGAAAGGTGCAGGAGGGTATGTGAAGTTCCATCACTACCTGTTGTGTTTATTGATGGCCATTATCTTGGGGTAAGTACAGCAGGAATGCTACTCTGCAATTTATAGGTGTAGCTGTTAACCCATAAGAATGAAAAATTGTTATTGTTTGTTGTTTTTATTACCAGAGTACCTAAGGGGAGCAATCAGAAACTGAGGCCCATCATGCTAGGTGCTATCCAGATATTCATTGAAAGGAAAGTCCCTGTCTTAGGGAACTCACGGGCTGGATTATTACCTTATGCAATACATGGATGAAATAAAGGAGGGAAACTGGTGGGTGAGATGCAGCAACAAGAGTTATTTTCAGTCTCTGAAGAAATAGTTCATATTTACATGTCTAGGCATAAGAATACAGAGAAATGGGCATTTTCTCATACCATGAAACTTAATCCATGTGCTTTGGTAGAAAACAGTCAAAATGAAACTGGCAATTGAAACTTTTGTATTTGAGCATATTTGCACATGAAATTGTTCTATTTGCTTGCTTCTCAATTTCTTCAACGGGTATGCACTCTTACATTTTCTACACTATGGGCGCATCTACACACGACTCTGTTGCTGTAGCATCCATGGGTGTCATCTACACATGACTAGTAGCTACTTTATTGTAGTGGCACACTCCCCCTTTATAGTGTGCTGCTACAGCAAAATAGCTGCTAAAATAACCATGCACTATGTGTATGGCATGATATGGGCAGTTACTAAGCCATGCTTTCATAATAAAGGAAGTACTAAAGGAAGTACTAAAGCACAGTTAAGTAACAACATCACTGTAGGGCAATGTGTAGACATGCCCTATGCTTATATACTTAATTCCCTTTGTTGATGCACACGTTTTTGCCTTTTAATTTTAGAGGGTTGCCAGCTGTATGTAAATTTACAGGCAGACCATCAAAAAACAGGCTAAAAGCCCCTGTCTGTAAAGTCCATAAAAAAATAAACAGTCTGTAAAAAAAACAAAGAAAAACCCCCAAACAAACAAACAAACTAAACCACTGGGAGCTTGATTGAGATTGCTTGTGGGAAAGAAGCTTGAGGTAAGAATTTAGGTTAGGGACAGATATTCAAAAAACCCGAGCCTATATTGATTCAACTTTTGCAGGTAAGTCTAACCTGGCTAGGATGAACCAGTTTGTATTCAGACAGACATTTTCTCTGGACTGAGGAAATGTAGGTATATGCCTGCAGTGGCTGAGGCCAGAAGTTGGGGGACACTAGAGCAGCCCTCCCTTCCCTTCAACAGTGCTGAGCTGAGAGGGGCATGGCCAGCCCCCAGCAGGATGCTCTGATTAGGGAGGTCTGCTGGCACCATTCCAGGCTTTTCCCCGATGGCTGCTCAAGAGGTGGGAGTGTTGCCAGACCCCAGCCTCCTGCCAGCACTCTGAGGCAAGGAGGGGGAGGAGGGGTACAGTGAATGCATCTGTTGATACTACAGAACTTTTCAATCTCCCTCTCGCTGCCTCTGTATACTTTCTGCAGCAAACTGACAGGCAAGCAAGCCAGCAGAGAGCTGATAACCAGGGATCCTGTTTTTTTCTGACTTATTAAAATCTCCAATTTTGGGTTAGAAAAGGTAACCCCAAATCCATATTGCCCCATGTTTTAACAACACTATACACGCGCACACACATACACACATGCACACACACACACACACACACACACACACACACACACATATATATACACATACACACTGCTGGGTTGCAGGTAGGCAGACAGTAGCCCTTCTTTGGGGATCTGTTCTGGGACCAGAGTTTGGGAATGGCAAGGGTAAGGCAGAGGGAGACAGCACACCACAGGGTTCATTTGGGGGATATTAGGATGTAGGGGTGAGTAGGTGTCCCCTGGGATGGAGGTAACATGGTGTAAAACCATTGCTGCATTCAAGCAGGATTGCCAACCTAAGAAAAATTATTTTACTGATCATCTATAATCTTTTTACTGACAACTAAAGCTTTTTTACCATGAATTTGAATGCAAGCTTTGTCCAGGGCCTGGTAGAAGGGTAAAATACACATCAGCAAAGAGTTTGGTTGTAAGTAAAATGTTGCAGATTGCAGTACCAATATTTGTCTTGTGTTAGCAACTCTGATAATCATGTATAAATGTACCTAAGTGAAAAACACCAGTGCTCTTTTATGTTGAGATATACAGTACAAATGAAAAACTGTGATTAAAGCTTGAATTCTGGCAAGTTGAGGTAAAAATTTGGGGCTCAGCTACTCATACAACTTTCTTTCAGAAACAAGAATTATAAAGATTGGTGATTTAGAAAGAAAATATTCCTAAAAGAGTTCTGAAAGCTTGTGCATTATGCATGCATTTTAATGATTCAGGAACTAGTAACAGTCACTAGAAGTGAGGTAGGGAGTACACAGGCAAGTTGTATTTCAGCACATTAGGGATATTTTAGATGTGTTGCTAAACGCATTGGTTTTTATTAAAGAGGTGAGCAATGACAATAAAGAAGTAGATAAAGTGGAAGGTCTTGAGTTTGGATCTGAACTACTAAGGAAAAAACCCAACAAATTCGTATTTGCATTTTTTAGACTGTTTACATCTTACATGTGATGGCTTTCTCTGAACGTTCTAACAAGTAAGGGCACCGATATTTGTGTAACAAGGATGCTCTGATGCACTAGAATTACAGCATGTTGGAGCAGACTTGATTAATCAAGTCTTCCAGGTCTGCCTGCCAAAACAGCAAATCTTAAATTCTTAAAATATTTTTTTCAGAATAAGAGCATAGGATTTACAATACTGGTCCAGACCAAGGGTCCATCCAGCCCAGTAGCCTTTCTCTAACAGTGGCATATTTTAGAGCAGTGGTGGGCATCTTTTGGCACAAGTGCTATAAATGGTACAGGATAACTCTGTTTGTGGCGCACAGCATATGAGGGAGGGACAGGCAGCACAGAAGCAGATAGGGCAGGAAGCAGAGGGCAGAGCAGGAGATCAGAAAGGAGCAAATGGCAGGAAGGTGAAAGCAGAGCAGGAGATCAGGTAGAGAGTGCAGAGAAGGGAGCAGAAATCCAGGCAGCAGAATCAGCAAAGGAAGGGGATTGGAGCTAATTTTGCTACACTGGACAAAGAGCTTGGCCCCAACTATTTTAAAGAAGAAGTGTAAGAAACTAGGTAGAGTGATCTATCCTGCATCATATCCTCCTAGACTAGGGAGAAACTTTACGCACAAACTAGTTAAAGTGATCAGAAACTTTTAAACCTGTAACAGAACAGATGTTCAGTGCACATAAACCAGTTTGAAAATGGCTGAAACCAGTTTGAGATGAGCCTGGCTGAATGTAGTATCAGACTTAACTGATTAGGGTCAAACCAGTTTATGAGGTGAACCAGACTCCCCCAGAATCCTGGCTTGCTCTCTGGGCTGGGCAGGGCTCTCTGCTCCACAACAGAGCTGGCTCCTCCCCTCTGCTCCCACTCGGAAGCTCCAACAGAGACTGCAGGCACAGCAATGTCTGCTTGGCTCCCCCCTGCCCCCCCACAACTTCTCACTGCTCAAGCCGGAATCTCCCCCTCCCTCCCTTCCTCCCATCTCCCACAGCACAGACCCCAGCCCCCTGGCCCATGGGCATGTGGTATGCTAGCTAATGCTGAGAGGTGTGTGTGTGTGTCTCTCTCCAATTTCACTGGCACAGGCAGACAGGACAGTGACTGCTTAGGGCTGTTTGGAATTAATCAACAGGTCATCCAGTAAGCTGTTTAAGAAGAGTTTGAAGTAATGGAGACAGCCTATCATTTTGCTGATGAGGTGATAATCACTGTTATCAGTCCCCTGCTGGCTTGCTTGCTGTCAGTTTTCTGCAGACCATATAAAGAAGCAGGGAGAGGGAGATTGAAATGCTTGATATCAACAGATGCATGCACTGCAACCCCCCCCCCCCTTGCTTCAGAATGCTAGCAGGGGGCTGGGGGCTGGCAACACTCCCACCCCTTGAGCAACCAGTGGAGAAAAGTCTATGATGATGTAGGCAGACCTCCCTAATCAGAGCATCCTGCTGGGGCCTGTTCTCCCTCAGCTCAGCACTTGGAAGGGCTGCTCTAGCACCTCCTTGCTTGTAGCCTGAGCTGCTGCAGGCATGTGCCTGAATTTCCTCAGCCCAGAGAGAATATCTGTCCAGTTAAAGACTGGTTCAGCCTATCCAGGTTAGACTAACCTGCAAAGATTGAATCAATTCAGGCTCAGGCTTTTTGAATGTCTGTTCCTAGCCCCAGGCACCATGACTAAGACAAATTCCACATTGTTGTGTGTAATAGTCCCTGACTATTGATAAATGGTGAATTTCAGAGTTTTAACTTTGACTGCTTGTACTGAAAACTGATTTCTAAGAGTTACTTATCCAGTTAGAAACATCTGAGCTTTGTGATAAATGAAACAGTTCAGATTTCTAATACTGAGGAATTCCAATTAACTGATTATAAACAGGAAACAGACTAAGATTTATTCATATAATTTGTTAAGTTTAAAAATATATAGTGACCAAATTTAAGGAAATTTCAATCTGCTTCTAGTAACCTGATGAACAGGGAAAAATATTGACATATTGAAGTTAAATAAATAAATTATTTCACACAGCTTAGCTGTCATAAGTCCCTGATTATGGTCTTTCGAGCATGATGGATGAATTTTGTTTTCTTCAGGAAGTCGTGAGGTACTAGGGCTGTGCGAAGCAGGCTCTCTTTGATTTGGATTCGGCCCAAATCAGGGGCAGTCATTCAATTCGTTGATTTGGATCACTGTCCTGATTTGATTCAGCTGAATCAGAATTGGAAGATTTGATGCTGATTCAGAGAATCAGTGATTTAGACACAGACACAGCTTTAAAAATGTTTTATACATACCTTGAGGTAGCCAGGATACATACAGCATCCCATAGATGTGTGGGGGGGAGGGAGAGGCCTCCATGTGTTCAGTGGTGAAACACTGGGTCTGCTGGGGAGCATGCTGGGGGCCCCCCCACACCACCTCGGCTCGGCGATTGGCCCTCTCCCCCAGACCCAGGAGGCACCAGGCACTGAACTGAGGGGGTGCCATGTGGGCCCCCAGTGAGCTCACCAGCAGACCTGGAAGTGCTTCTGGTCCACTTTCAGGTCTGCTGCTGAGTGTGCTGGAGAGCCCCCTGTGCTTATGTGGGATACTCCATGCGCTCCAGCATTGCAGCGATCACAAGCCCCTACAACCTAGAGGTATGTAGAAAAAACATTTCAAGCTCTTTCTATGTCTGAATCTCCAAATCTTTCCAAATCTCTCTGAATTGATTCGGAGAGTTCCAATTTGATGTGGAGAGATTTGGATTTGGAGATTCAGCCACCAAATCAGGCTGGATCTCCACTGAATCGAATCAGAGACTGAAGCTTTGCACAGGTCTACTAGTCATTCCTTAAACAGAGGAACAGTTGAGCATCAGACAGTATGGTCTAGCCTATTTAAAGCCATTTCAGTATTAAACACTTTGGATAGAATAAATCAGACTGTAGCTGCTGGGCCTCGACCAGTTGCTCTTGTGCTGCTCTCGCTCAGGTGACTGATGTTACATGCCTCATGGGCTTGTGCCTCTGCCTGAGCTGGTGACTTCCACCTGAATCTTCGACCCCGTGCTCTCCTGCCACGATGTGTTGAACCTCAGTGTCCGGGGCTGTTCATCAGGCGTGCTCGTAGACCCACAGTTCCTCCCGGCGGTTACTCACAGGGCTCCGCCACCCCTACACCCCGGCCTCGTGCCTCCTGTGGACCAGTGTCCGGATGGTCTGTGTCTTGCTCCTGGGACCCTTAAGACCAGGTCCCCCTCAGGCCCTGACACTATCTGTCTCACACATGGGCCTGCTACCCTCAGATTCCCCTGGAGCTCGGGGGGTGGAACAAATCAAAGAAGAAAAGAAAGAAAGATGCTTCAACACAAAACCAGGCTCCCTGCCCCTTTAACTACCCTTCTACCTTCCTGGGTCTCAACAGGACACTGGCTGCCTCATCCCCTTAGGCAATCAGGTTCCCTGCCTAGTCTAAGGCACATCTAGGTCCAGTGGCGATGCTAACTCTGACAGCAACCCTTCCTGGGTTCCCCCGCAGTCCTTCTCTTTCGGGGCGGACTTCTTCCAGTGTTCCCCCCGTCGTCCTTAAGCAGCGTTCCTGGCATCCCTCCGTCATTCCATCTGCAGCATCACCAAGATGATCCTCCTCTTCCTCCTTGCCCCTGTCCCAGCCGTTCCTGTTCCCCTGGTCCTGTGGATCAGGTCGCTTCCACTGTGGGGTCATATGTGGCTGCATCCTCTGACTCCCCGCTGCGCGGGTTCTGTCTGCAGCGTGCACTGCCATTTTTATCTGTGCCGGCAGGCGTTCAGCACTTACGTCACCGGCTGGCCACAGCTGGATAAACAGGCGGCTGACGAGCTGCGCGGGTTGTGTCTTCTGCCCCTCGTGTGCTGCATTTCGAGCCGCAGGTGAGTATTCCTCTGTACAGTTCATCCCAGGACACAGACTGCTCTCTGTTATTTCTGGACTGTATAAATGACCTTATTGTTAAACTATCTTTCCAATATCTTCACACAAGCAGGTGAAAATGAAAGAGTGTGCCAGTAAGGTGTTCTGGTTTATGTCCATGCGCTGCAGCTGGGCAATTCATAGTTCATATGGGAACAATCCACTTTTCAACTGGAAATAGAACAGAGTCAGATTAAGAAAACAAAGGCTGAGGAAGCTGATCAAGGACCATGGGGCCAAGAGATAGAATCTATAACCCTAATAGGGAATCAAAGTTTTCCACTGCTAGCTGCTGCAAGGTACAGCAGAGAATACAACTTTCAGATTCTTTTCAATGGTGAACTTACACTTCTTTGATATCCAGAGATATGGAAATTTGTTCCCAAGACCATTGGTACATCTACCCAAGTTGCTTTACTTGAGATTACAGCAAATTACTGCACAGTAAGCATCACCATATACATGTGCAGATGCTTACTATGCAGCAATTTGCTCTAATTGCAAGTAAATTTGCTACCTGTAAATACAAATAGTAAATTTACTCAGGAGTAATTATTGTGCAGTACAGCATACATAGATGGCTGACTGGGAGCAAATGTGCTTCTGATCAGCTGGACAGCAGGGGGTTGGAGATTGCTCTCTGCCCCTGGGAGCAGCCTGCTGTAGGGGTTGGCTTCATCACCAGAGCCAGGGGGGATGGGACACACACACACACACACACACACACACAAGACAATGTCCCCCTGCCCTGGCAGAAGGGAGCTCCCAGCCCCTGCTCTGTGATCACATGGCTAGTGGGTGTGGGAGCAGACTTCTGCCATGAGCAACAAATCTGCTCCCATTTCTCTGCATGTGCAGGTGCCTGCCCGTGGGCGGTTTAATTTACAGTAAATTACTCTAGAATAAGCACAACCCAGAGAATTTTCATGTGTAGACATGGCCACTGATAATTTATGTCTAACAGTTCCTTCCTCTTGTGATGAAGCATGGAGACTTAGTCATCTGAGTGCAACTTGAAGTTTTGTAAGTTCACTTTAGTTGAACCATAAACATAGTAAAAATGCTGTGAGATTCTGCAGGTTTTTGATTATTGTGGGTAGCCATATTATGATCTCAGGATTGGGGAGAAAGAAAACAGATCAAATAAATATGTCCTGGTTCATACCAAGGCTATTACAAATATTTAGGTAGCATCCAGAATCTGCCTTGGATACACTTATTTTCTGGATCTTTCTATCCAGCTAACTACCCAGGGAAATGGCACCTGAAGTGAAGTGCATGATACACTGAATCAGAACTTAACTTGTTCTTTGAAGCTTACTAGCTGCTGTACTGGATACATTTTTTCCATTAGGAACTGATTGGGAATTAATTACAGACTTCCCTCTTGTAGGTAACAGTGTATGTTTCTATAATACCTTTTTGATAGCTTTCTTCTAATCTTCTGATATGCAAATGGAACAAAAGTACAGAAGCCCAATATGTTAGTAAATTAATCATAGAATTTTTTTTTATTATTCTAATCCTTTCCTAATGGGAGATTGCACATAACTTTATAAAAGAGAACCTAGATGTGAAGCAGACAACTTTAAGTGATTAAATAAAAGGAAGGAAAAAATAAGCCAAGAAAATTTTGAAAAGTTTAAAAGGGAGAGGATTATATCTGATTAGGTAAATCCAGTGATCAACCATAACACGCTGCATATATAATAAACTTCATTGAAATCAACCAAATTAACAATGCCATTATTAGGGCATTGTACATTATGTTGCAAAATCTTCAAGACACTATGATAATTGGCTTTTTCTATAAGGACAGAATGAAAGAAATGGAATCCTCAGGCAGGGCAGTAAGACAAAGCGTACTGCCTCTGTTCAGTCTATGCTGAGACTAGTCCTTTATGAAACATTATATTTGATTTTTAAGCTCCCTAAGTTTTTTCAAAATTGAATTGCCAGATTCCTTGACACATGCTTTCATGTTATCACTCTTTCAGTAAATTCCAGATTCTTTTTATGGCAGGCTCTTTAACATTTGCTCTAATCTCTTTCTTTGTTTACCTGAGGCCTGTCTCTATCTGAAACAGAATCATGCCCTCTGCTGGGATACAGGAGCAAAGTGAAAAATCATCTCTGAGAGAAGAAAGTGATAAAAAATTAAATTGAAGCATTCATCTAGCTTTTTCTAACGGCATTTAGGGCTGTTATATAATGTCTTCATTATGGAGGAAGGATAGATAGGAGAATAAGCAAAGTACAGTCCCTCAGTAGGAAGAGCTTAATAGGTAGTTGAATATTTTTTCAAATACATTCTGCTTTGCTTTATTTTCATATAAATATTTGATTAATTTTGTCTTCTATTATTCATCCTGTTTACAAAGCATGTTGAATAATTTACACATTTATCCATTTAATAATTTCAAAATGTTTAAAAAATGTATTTCCCTTCCTAATTTGCCCTATATATATAGGCATTGAGTTTAACAATCAGATTATTTTGATTTACTACATGAGCTAGGATTATTTAATAAAAACTATATTTAAATCTGTATAGCTTCATTGAAGTAAACAATATTTTCTAAAATATAATTTGCTGTAAAATAAGAAATGGTTATTGCTATATTTGCATTGAATTTAGTGGAGTCTTATCTATCCAATACTTTTGCATTTTGCAACTGTGTAAGATAAGGAACCAGTGGAATAATTTATCAGTGGCTTTTCTGTTATAATCAGCTCTTTGAATAGCCTTCTAAGAGATGCTTTAGTTCAGCCACAAGTTAAGGTGTCAGTTATGCAGGTGTTGGAAGTGTGGGGGTGTTAGGTTTGTCTCAGAGCCTGCAGAAATAAGTGACCCCAACAAAAAGTGTGGGAAAGAGTGCTACCAGCCTGGCAGGTAGAAAATATATTGTAAACAAAATTAAAGTATACACGCATTGGCATTAGCAGACTCAACAGAAAGTAACTTTGGATTCATGTGTGCAGATTCAACAAATTCACATATCTCATGGCAGGGGAAGATCTTTTGGTTTTAGAATGTATGAATCTGAGAGTCTATAAATCTGAGAACATTGCTGTCAGAAGATATACCTGTTTTGTCACTACTGAATCTAGATCTCTTTCAACTGAGAAATGGCAGATATTCCAGACATAGGAGTTTTTTGAACTACAGTATATTTTACTGAGATTCTCTTCATAGATTCATTGATTCTTAGGGGCTGGAAGGGACCTTGTAGATTATTGGGTCCAGTCCCCCTGCTCTAGGCAGGAAAAGACAACTGGGGTCAAGTGACCCCAGCAAGATGACTGTCTAGTCTCCTTTTGAAGATTTCCAGGGTAGATAACTGCACCGCCACTGGAAGGAGTTTATTTCACAGTCTGAACACCCTAACTATAAAGGAGTTTTTCCTGGAATTGAGCCTGAAGTGGCCTTCCATTGCTCCTGGTCTTCCCCAGGGGTGCCCTGATGAACAGCTGTTCACCAAGTTCTTGATGTACTCCCCTGGTGTAGCAGTAAGCCACTACCAAGTCCCCTTTCAGCCTTTGCTTCCATAGGCTGAAGAGGCCCAGGTCTCTCAGCCTTTCCTCATATGGTTTGTCTTGCAAGTCCCTGATCACATGGGTGGTTCTTCTCTGGACTCTCTCAAATTTTTTCACCTCCTTGTTGAAGTGCGGCACCCAGAACTGGACGCAATACTCCAGCTGCAGTCTCACCAGTGTGGAGTACAGTGGGAGTATCATTTCCTTAGTTTTGCATGAGATGCAATGGTTAATATATATCAGCATGTTGTTTGCCCAAGGTTCACTGACAAAGGTTACCAGTGCTTCAGAAACTACTTTCTATCAACCATTCATCTGCAGAAGTTGCATAATGGACCAAAACGAAGCCAAAAAAGTTGTTTTGGATAAATAAAAGTATAACTGAGATAAAAATTGGCCCCATGGCCTTAATAAAAAGTAAAAACAAAAAAGTTGATTAAAACAGTGATTAGCATAATAATCAAGTTAATTTTGTTTTATTAATACATAGAAATAAATAAATATTCAAGTGCTCTTTATTCCTCTTCTCACTGATTGACCAGATTATCATCATCAGAACAAATACTGTCTGTCATTGACTGGCAATAGATAAACTTGCCATTGAAAATGTATGTGAAAAAAGGATTTTTTTGGAGACTAAGTACAGAGAATCAAAAAGCCCGAGGCTGAATCAATTCAATCTTCCCAGGTTTCCCTAAACTGTAATGAAGTGAAGTGAACTGACGTGCACGTTTTAATCTGGAAAAGCAGCCAGACGGCTGTAGTAGCCCAGACCAGAAGCTGGAGTGTACTAGAACATGCCTCCCAGACTGTTGGCCATTGCCAAGAGTACATGAATACAGATGAGTGGGGCCCATCCCTGACTGGCTGCACAGCACCTCCCTCCCTGGCCCCCTGATGTCCCCCTTACCAGGGGTGAACATTCCCTCTATCCTGAGGCCCAGCTAGTGCAGGGCATTAAGCCACATGCAGATATCCCCAGACCTCGGCCGAGGTTTGCCATTCCAGGCAAGGTGCCCTGAGCAATGTCAGAGGAGGAATTACTTCCTCCTACCCTTCAGCATGGTCTGTCACCGGCTTCGCCCTGCCCTCACAGGTGCGGGGGAGAAGGAACATTTCCTCCATCCTGGGCTGAGTGATACCCTGAATCATCCCACATGGCCTCATACCTCAGCAGGGGCTTCTCTTGTCCTGGGTAAGGTCCTCAGACTCCTGACACCAGTGCAGAGGGGAATTCCCCCCTTTCACCCCTTAGCATAGTCTGGTGCTGGCTCAGCCCTGGCCTGGAGGGCCTGTCCCCTCCACACACACAGACCTGGGGGGTGGGGCTAAGCCAGCATAGGACCATGCTGCGGGGTGGGAGAGGAGAATTCCCCCTCTGCATTGGCAGCAGGGCCCAGGGTGGGGAACCCCCACTGAGGCACAGGGATCCAGGCCAGCCCTGGATTGGAGGGACTGCTCCCTTTGCATCAGTGACTGGCATGGGCCAGGGGAAAACCCTTGCGCACCAAGGATCGGGGTTGGGGCTGTGGAGGGAGGGCTCTGTTCTCTCTTCCCTGCCCCACCATGCTGACTGGATCAGGCAAGGCCAAGGCTGCAGAACAGAGTGTTTCCTGCCTCCTGTTCTGTAACAGCCCAGGGATGGGGTGGGCTGGGCATGCTTGGCTGGAAGAGATGGCATGGGCCAAGGCCAGCCTGCCCATCCCATGAGAGAGGGTTTGTAGAGGAGGTGCAAAGCATCCTGGGATGCTGGGGGATTCTGTTAACTTGAGTCAGGAGGGAAGCCTTGAGGGAGCTGAGCTGAACAATAAGACAGGCAATCCAGAGAGATGGACCAAAAGAAGAATGAAATAGCCAGCCATGTTACTCAAGTCAGAAAGGAGGCAGGGTACACCTTATGGAGTTATGCATCTCTGATTCGGTTAGTGTATTAGATATACTTTTACCCTAACTTCAAAAGAAAGTGTCCGCTTTGGCGCAGGGAATCAGAATTCAATGTACTAAAACAAGGGCAGATTTGATGATTGAAATGGATGGCTTTATCATGGATTCTTTTGGATGTTTTCCAAGGCAAATACCATGCAGACAGTTTCCAGTTACACCAAAACATGTGAAGTTATGTTGTTTTCTTCTAGTATCTTAGAAACACTCACAACTGTACACTTCCATACTTAAAAAAAAAGAAAAAGAAAAAAGAAAGACAGTGTTGGGCTTAATCTAAACATCACTCTGCATCCCCTACCATACTTGGTGGTATGATACCCTCAGCCTTTAGGCTGTTTTTCTGAATTTTAGTGACATTCCCTTTAACTTTTTTTTTTAGCAAATAATCCAGTATCGGATTCATTTCAATAAAACTCCCATAAAGCATAATGATTTGTATAATCACAGGTATTTCTGAGTCTAACTGCCCTTGATTTCAGCCAATAGAAATTAGACACTGAAATACCTTTGAGGGACTGGACCAATATTTTTCTTCTCAGCACTTGTGGTTACTAAAATAGTTGTGTGTAAATGGTGGTATTCTCTTTAATTAGGGAATGGACAATTTCTGAAAATTAAATGAATATATGTGCCAATTAGATGGGGAAATGAAATAAAGAATAGGTATGAATTTAAGCCCAGCTCTTTCATCAGTGACTCTGCTTATTTTATGATCTTTACATATCTACATTCAGTACTTTGTATTCATGTTACATTCCATCTTAATGGCCAGTGGACTTAGCCACCCATGTATGATTCTATTTTACACTGATCAGGTCCATGGAAAACAAAAAGGAAACAGAAAAAAACAAAACAAAGTAGGTAATGAAAAAGGAAGATGGGTCCTCCTCTTCCTCCTGCTCTTCTTTGAGGCTCTTCTGGGATTTAATTTTTAGGGTAAAATGACAACATGTTACAAAAGATGCAGGGAAGATTTTCAGAGATTTGAGCTGGTAGAATAGAATTGCAATTAGGTGCCTACATTCATGTAGATGCTAATAGGTGGAATAGAATCTGGCCCTAATTGTATTAAAATATGTGAATGTCACAGCATTTTCATGCAGGTATCCAAAAGTAGTCTTTGTTCAGGAGTTACATGCCAAGAACTGGAAAAAGTAAGGTCTGAGATTCTTTGGCAGGACAATCCAAGAAATCTCCCACATCATGTCCCTATCCCATGTTACTTTCCCACGATCACCTCTTGGCTAAACTGGCTAACTGCAGCCTTGACATCACCACAATCCATTGGCTTCGGAATTGGCTCTGTGGTAGGGACCCAGAGGGTGGTAACTGACAGAAGTCAACTGTTGTTGTACACTGTGGCCAGTGGGTTCCTCAAGGCTCTGTCCTAGGGCCTATACTATTTAACATCTTCATTAATGATGTAGGCATTTGTATCAGAAGTGGACTGGCCAAGTTTGCCAATGACACCAAAGCATCCATGCCAGAAGACAAAAGGGTGATCCAGGCAGACCTTGACAGGCTCAGGAAATGGGTGGATGAGAACCTGATGGTGTTTAACACTGAAAAATGCAAGGTTATCAATCTTGGGAGGAAAAACGTGCAGCATGCTTATAGGCTCGACAGTGTCATGCTGGTTAGCACTACAGATGAAAGGGACTTGGGGGTCATGATTGACCACAAGATGAACATGAGCCTTCAATGTGATGCTGAAGCTACTAAAGTGA
>NW_017728948.1:47687568-47691048 GCF_001723895.1 Crocodylus porosus
TTCTGTGTCCAGTTTTGGGTGCCTCACTTTAAGAGGAATGTGAGCAACCTCAAGGGGGTTCAGAGGAGAGCCACTCGTATGGCTAGGGGCCTGCAGGCAGAGCCCTATGAGGGGAGATTGAGGGACCTGGATCTCTTCAGCCTCCACAAGAGAAGGCTGAGTGTTGATCTTGTGGCTGCCTACAAATTCTTCCAGGGGGGTGAGGGTGGGGGGGGAGAGTGGGCAGGTATCAAGGAAGAGGAGATGCTTTGTTTACCAGGGCACCATTTGGAGCAACTAGGAACAATGGCCACAAACTGAAGGAGAGCAGATTTAGGTTAAACGTCAGGAAAAACTTCTTTATCGTAAGGGTTGCCAAAATATGGAATGAGCTTCCAAGGGAACTGCTGCTCTCCCCTATCTTGTAGGTCTTTAAGAGGAGGCTAGACATACACCTGGCTGGGGTCATGTGACCCCAGCGTTCTTTCCTGCTCAGAGCAGGGGGGCAGATTCAATCTACTGAGGTCCCTTCCAATCCAAACATCTATGAATCTATAAATCTATTAAACATGTGCTATATCAGGGGGCTTTGCATTGCCCAGCCTCAGATCAGCTGTTGTGCATGCAGATGCCCAGGGACCATGGTAAGTTGGCCAGGCAGGCCCTGGTACAGGTGGCTGCCAGCCAAGCCTCATCACTGCTCACTCAGCAGGGGCAGGTGGACCGCTGGGTGCTTGCTGCAGGCAGCCTGTCTTCCCTGCCCCATTCAAAGACTGTGACAGGCTTGGCTTCTGGCAACACCTCCTGCCATGGCTCCAGACCCATTCCCCGCTTTCTCCTCCTTCAGGTCAGGCAGTTTCCTCCGTTGCTCAGAGGCTGAGAGGCTCCCAACTCTCTGGGACATGGAGCTGCTGGTACCCTCACCCTGCCCCCTGTTATGCACTCATGGTGCTAAAGGATCACTAAAGCATAATTAACCCAGACTGAACATGGAATATGCATCACACAGTTTAATTTAACTAAAATCTAACTTTATTAATACATTAAGTACATTAATAATTTCTACATACACAGAGAGAAAAACAGTCCAATGGTCTCATCCAATCCTAGATGCTACTCCACTTCACAGACAAGGTGGCCAATCAGTTCCCTAAAGTAGAGGATGCATAATAACTAGGGGTGCACCAATATAGATTTTTGCGGCTGATACCGATAGCTGATATTAAAGGAGGCATATCAACCAATACCAATACGATTTCTGATACAGCTTCCTCCAGCTGATAAGTCCAGTGTGGTGGAAGGGGAAGGGGGAGGGAAGGGACATGGGGGGTCTGATCAATGCCCCCTATGGTTAGGGAGGGGCTGGGGGTAGGGGCAGGTGCTGCCCAGGTGGGGTGGGCGGGCAGAGCCATGGCTCATGCAGTGGAGGAGATGGCTCCTGCTGGTGCTTGCACCCCAGGTGGGCATGGGGGTGTGTGTATGCCCCTCTGATCTGTGTGGGGTGGGCTGCAGCTGGGTCTGTGAAGGGCTCTTCTTGGCGGAGCCTGGGCTCAGAGTGGGCACTGGTGGCACTGGGAGGATGCCGCATGCACTCCAAATTTTGCTGCTACTCTGCTCCCAGTGCCACTGCTACCACCTGCCCAGTGCAGCCCCAGTTCAACACCCTGCCTCCACCTACGTGCCAGGAAAAACCCGGACTGTGCTGGATGACTGGCACTGGGAGCAGAGTGGCAGCTAAATTTGGGGTGGATGCAGCATCCTCCCAGTGCCACTGGTGCCCACTCTGAGCCCAGCCCTCACCGAGAAGAGCCTTGTGCAGCCCTGGGTGCAGTGTGTCCTTCCCCATGCAGATCGGGGTGGGGGGCACCCGCCATGCCCTCCTGGGCTGCAAGCAGTGGTGGCAGCCTCCTCCCCTCCCATGAGCCGTGGCTCCACTCTCCCATTTGAGCAGCCCCTGCCCCCTCCCTCAACACGGGGGGGGGGGTGTTGATTTGCCCTGCCATGCCCCTTCCCTCCCCCCTCACCTTCTACCACACTGGACTTACCAGCTGGAGGCAGCTCTCCATGCTGCTGGCTGTGCTCCGTGCTGCCTGAATGCTGCGCTGTGGCTGCACACAGCATGGGCATTTATCAGCCAAATTATCGGCCCCATAGGGCCGATATCTGATCCAGCCAGCTTTCTTTATATTAGTACCGATTTGATATTGGACCGATGTATCAGTGCACCTCTAATCTGAACCAATTAAACTCTAACATGCCATCTTGACCTACCTGCTGTTTGACTTCAGACTGACACAGCTAATCACCTCCTAACAATTTATAACAGCTGAGGATATACTACTAGGATCTGCCTAGTGGCATGAAAGCAGCTGTGCTACCACTTTGCTGTTTCAGTCAGTGAATGGACTGTATGTGCATCTAGATTTCTCACACCCAAGGTTGCCAGTTCAATGTATTTCCTTCTCTACTGGCCACTCACCTACTTCTGTTCTGGGATTATCCCTCCTCAAATAACATTCCCAAATATACTGATGGAGGTAACATGAAGTACACTCTCATGATGTTTGCAGAGAATTTATCTGCTTGTCATCTACATTTCAGGTTTGTTTTCCTACTCAGTCAAACAGGAGAAATTCTTCTCTGTTCAGAGGCTTTTAAGGCAGGGCACAAGCACTTGGACAATAATGTCTGGAGACAGGGTGCCAGTGTATGTCCTTCAAAGTGTCTGTAACCAAAACAATTACGTTCAAATCTGCACAGGATCATAGGAAAGAAAGGCTGGAAGAGAATTCATGAGATCATGTAGTTTAGGTGCTTGCTCAAGGCAGGATCATGCTTAACTAAATCAACCCAGCCAAGTCTAACCTGCTTTTGAAAATATCCATGGATGGAGATCCCACAACTTCTCCAGATAGTTTGTTCCAATGCTTGACCATTCTCATTATCAGAAAATTCCTCCTAAACTCCTAACTAAATTTTATCTGTTGCAGCTTGAGACCATTACTCCTCCTGTCCCCTATAGCCACAGAGAATAGTCCATTTCCATCCTCCCTATACTTGCCTTTCAGGTATATGAAAACTGTTATCAAATTGCCCCCTCAGTCTTTTCTCTGGATCAAATAATCCTAATTGTTTCTGCCTTTCCTCATACATCGTAGTTCTGAGGTCTCTAATAATTTGTATTCCTCTCTGCTGAAGCTTTTTCAGTCAGTCCACATCCTTGTTTAAATGTGAGGCCCAAAACTTGACACAATAACTCTAGATGAAGCCTCACCAGGGCTGAATAGAACAGAAGAATCACTTGGATTTGCAAGTGGCACTCCTGTTAATACAACCCATATGTGGTTGACTATTTTTTGCGACAAGAGCTCATTGTTGGCACATATTCAGCATATTCACTGTAACACCCAGGACCTTCTCTCAAGTTTCATAGTTTCATAGTTTCATAGTAGCTAGAGTCGGAAGGGACCTAGGTAGATCATCTAGTCCGACCCCCTGCCT
>NW_017728948.1:47698803-47709530 GCF_001723895.1 Crocodylus porosus
GGTTTATGTGCCCTCCTGCTCCCTTTGACCCTTGTTGGGATTACCTCCCTTTGGGCATGGAGGATCGTCTCCTTAAGGAGCAACCACTCACCTAAGTACTGCAACTTAGCTTTGTAGTTATTTCAGTGTATTTAATTATTCTGTCCCAAGTTAGGACTTTGTATGTGTCCTTGTTGAAGTTCACATGAACGATTTTGGATCATTTCTCCAGTACAACCAGGTTATGCTGGGCCCTAGCCCTACCCTCCCAAATCTCTGCCATTCAATCCAATTTTGGTGCTGGCAACCTTTACAGATCTTTTAAGTATGCAATCAATCCCATCATTCAAATAATTTATGAAAATGTTAATACTAGAACCAAGAAAGACCCATGGGAAACTCCACTTGATATCTTCTCCTTATGAGACATTCAGCCATTGATAAATACTCATTCAGTATGGTGGTCTAAGCAATTATGTATCCACCTTACTATACTTTCATTTAGTCTGTATTTTCTTTGTTTGTTAATAAGAATGCCCATGCAGAAGCTTTTCTTATATGAGACACTGTTTAGTGTAATACTTTTAATTATCAATCTGTGGCAGAGATGGTACAGCCCAGGGAAAACAGCAGTTCACTGGAACTCTGGACAATTGAATTTTATTCCCAGCTCCATCACTGACCAACTGGATGACTCCCTACCTCTGTTTCCTTATCTGTAAGATGGGTATAATGACGAATATGTCTTTTGCAAAGTGATTTGAGTCTTATGGAGGAAAAATGCTAGGTAAGAGATGGGTACTGTCATAATTCTTCTGTACACATTCACAGCTATATAATTTAAATGGAAAACATCCAAATAGCTCCCACGATGATTAGAAAAAAGAAGGAAAAAGTTTTTCATCCTCCTTGGCACTTTCATTTTGTTTGCAGTAATCTCTGAACATTTAGTTTCAGAGAGAAAAATGAGGACCTACTTCATTACTGCTTTGGTTCATATCACACAAATCCCCAAAGGCCTAATGTACTCAAACTAAATTATTATTATTCACTACTGAGTTTGACTTTACAGAGTTGTTACAGTAGTTTCATTGCCCTTATTTTCTCTCTCTTCTGCATTAGCCACTTTATGTCTGAAGTCAGTGCTGAACTGCCAAAATAGTTGAAATACAGTTTCTCTCATATTGCTTAGTTACATTCTTTGGTGAATTGTATATTTATATAATTGTATTTTTGACATAGTAACAAGACATATTTTCTACTCTATCAGGAAGTACATGCTGAAAAATATGGTGAAAACAGTCTTGACATTCAAAGTTGTGGCAAAATTCACAAGAAGAGAAGCTTTAGTAACTAAAACTGCAGGAACTTGGCTAATGTTGTTTGCCATTCTAGCAATCCAAAGACTCATCTAATAACAAGAGCCTTCATGTGATTTATGTTTTATCTTCAAGCTAGTTACATTTTCAAAACCAAATCTTCAGGTAACTCTTGTTACTGAACACAAAGTCTACTATTGTTTTCTTTTCATTAATAGGGTGCTGAGAAAATTTTGTCAATGAATGAATCAGGGGAGCTTCAGGATCTCTTAACCAAAATTGAGGTAATCATGTTTAAGGAATTAATTTAAGAAGTTTAAATGGAAGTTGTACTGTTTATAGTCACTAACTAAGTATTGCCTTTCCTTCTTTTAAAGCTGATGCTTACAATGAACACATGATTATAATGAATGATTACTTACTGTTACAAACCAGGGAATGTTCCACCCCATTAGAAGTTTGGATTTCCACTCAGCCAAACCCAATAGTCCACATCCAGAATTTGACAGTCAGAAGCCCAAGTACTATTTTCTATAATAATTATTTGTGCAGTCTTCAAGATCTGAAATGAAACAAGTCCATTGTGAGTAGTCTGTGTCTGATCTGAAGGCAAATTATTTTCTGTCAGGATCAGCAAACACAACAGTTAAAACAGCAGCAACAACAACAAAAAACAGCATCCAGTGCAATACAACGAACAGAAAAAATCTCCAAACCATGTCTATTCAATATGTGATGGACTTTAAGTAGCAGTGGTAAAGGAATAGACTTAATCTCTCTGAATGCGTCTACATGAAAGTTCACTGTGGAGTAGGTTAATTGGTTCTGCAGTAAACATCTCGTGTCTACAGGTACAGGGCTATTAGGCTGGAGTAAACTAATTAACTCTGCAGCAGGAGTAAACTTTTAAATACAAGTACTATCCTGCTACAGTGTTTTTTACTGTGTAGCATTGCATGTGTAAATGTTGACATGACTGGCTGGGGCAGGCAATGTGGGGGCTGCCTGCTGGCTACCTGCAGTGAAGCACCCTTGTGCCCAAGTCAGCCCCTCTGCAAGACATTGAGTTGGGTCAGAGCAGCCCTAGGCTGACCTCCCCAAACCCCTGCCAGCTGGCGCTGCTCTGACCTGGCTCAATGTGCTGTTGTCCCAGACACATATTCAAACAGTACACCCAGAAGCAATAAATCACAGCACAATACATACTACAGTTTATTGCTTCGAACTAATTGCACATGTAGATGTGCCCTTCATGCCTTAAATGAACTCTATAGCCTAGTCATTATGGCATTGTTGGGATGGGGGAAACTCTGGCTTTTAGTCTCTGTTCTAACCACCAACTTACTGGATATTCTTGGAGAAAAGGCAGAGGAGTTTGTTATTCACTAACCAAAAAATCCATTCACACTCAGCCATACACACAAAACATCATCCTGCTGAGACTAATCAGTTTCTGAGAAAAATTTCCACTTTGACAAATAAGAATTTTGCAGTAGAAGAAACAATTAATAGATTCATAGATTGTTAGGGGTTGGAAGGGACCTTGTAGATCATTCGGTCCAGTCCCCCTGCACTGGTTAGGAAAAGACAATTAGGGTCAAGTGACCCCAGCAAGGTGACTGTCCAGTCTCCTTTTGAAGATTTCCAGGGTAGGTGACCGCATCACCATGGGAGGGAGTTTATTCCACAGTCTGGACACCCTGACTGTGAAGGAGTTTTTCCTGGAATTAAGCCTGAAGCAGTCTTCCAGGAGTTTGTATCCATTGCTCCTGGTCAGCCCCAGGGGTGCCCTGGTGAACAGCTGTTCACTGAGTTCTTGATATACTCCTCTGATATAATGATAAGCCACTACAAAGTCCTTTCTCAGCCATCTCTTCTGTAGGCTGAAGAGGACCAAGTCCCTCAGCCTCTCTTCGTATGGCTTGTCTAGCAAGTCTCTGATCATACGGGTGTGCCCCTGTCTGACCTTGTAGAGGTGTTTTCGGGTGGCCTTCGAGCGTTCACTCAGCTCTGGCCAAGGGGTATGTCCCCAGATTTTAGCTGTTAGATCACACTCCACTCTGAGGAAAGCCCAAACACTGTCCTGCCATGACTTGGTCTTCTCTTTTTTCAGTGGGGAGGCTCCTTCCCGGGGTTTCTCACTGCTCCGGGTACTACATGTTGGAAATGTTCTTGGGGCTCCACCTCCCCTACACCCCAGCCTTGCACCACACTTGGGATCACCAGATGGTGGGCCATTGGCCTGTTACCCAGTTTGCTTATCTCAGACAGCTGAGAGGTGTACAATTATTCCCTGCCTTCACACATGACCGTCCTCCAGGTTCCTGCTCATCTGGTCTCAATCTTCCTTTGTGACCCTGGACCCATGGAGGGTTTTTCTTTGGTCATGACACCAGGTCTTTCAAAACTTAAAGTAAAAGGAAAGGAAAATAATGAAAGAATCTGGGCTTGGGTTTCTGCCCACCCCACTTACAGGTCCAATGTCTGCGGTACTCTCTGATCCCTTGACATCATGCCCCTTCTCCAATCTGGATGAGACACCCTTAAAGGGTCTGGGTACTGCCCCTACCAGGGCTGTATGCCTTCTGGGGATGTTGGCTTCACTCTCTGGCATCCCTGCCATCCCTCCTGCCATTCTTCTCCGCCGGCCTTTAAGTCCGCCAGGTGGTGGGTTTTTATGATTCATCTGCTGGCAATAAATGCAGCTGATAAACCATGCTGGCAACTCTTTTTGGCACAGCTCTTCCTTCCCTACCAGAGGTAAGTATGCCCTCTTCTCAGGGCTCTTTCTGTTTTTGGGTGGGTTGCCCCTGCCTTGGGTCCTGCTGTGGAAGGCCATTTTGGCATCTATGGTCTTATTTCCCTGGGACAGGGTGGTTCTTCTCTGGACCCTCTCAAGCTTTTCCATGTCCTTGTTGAAGTGCAGTGCCCAGAACTGGATGCAGTACTCCAGCTGTGGTCTAACCAGTGCAGGGTACAGTGGGAGTATCACTTCCTTAGTTTTGCACAAGATGCAATGGTTAATGTATTCCAGGGCTACCCTCAGGGCTACCCTCAGTGTTCAAGCCACATGCCAGGGACAGAAAAGATACAACTGGACCTGGACAGGTTACAGGGGTGGGTGAATAAGAATACGATGGGATTCAATACTGACAAGTGCAGGGCACTGTACTTGGGCAGTAAGAACCAGAAGCATACGTATAGGCTGGAGAACTCCCTTCTCAAAAGCACAGTGGCAGAAAGAGATCTTGGAGTCATTATCAATTCCAAAATGAACATGGGCCACCAATGTGAGGACGTGGTCAGTAAGGCTAACCGTATCTTGTCATGCATCCATAGATGCATCACAAGCAGGGCCAAGGAGGTGATCCTCCCCCTCTATGCGACACTGGTCAGGCCACAGTTAGCGTACTGCATCCAGTTTTGGGCGCCGCACTTCAGGAGGGAGGTGGAAAGCATTGAGAGGGTCCAGAGGAGGTCCCTCTGATATGGGTACAGCAGGTCAGACCCTACAAGGAGGGGCTACAGAACCTGAACCTGTTCAGCCTTCACAAGAGAAGGCTGAGAGAGGACCTGGTGGTCATCTATAAACTTACCACGGGGGACCAGCGGGGAGTGGGAGAGACCCTGTTCTCCTGAGCACCTCCCGGAGTAACAACGAATAACGGCCATAAGTTGTTTGAGAGTAGGTTCAGGTTGGACATTAGAAGGCACTACTTCACAGTCAGTGCAACTAGGATCTGGAACCAACTTCCATGGGAAGTGGTGCTGGCTCCTACCTTGGGGGTCTTTAAGAGGAGGCTTGATAATTACTTAGCTGGGGTCATATGAGCCCAATATTCTCTCCTGCCCAGGGTGGGGGGGTCTACTTAGGTCCCTTCTGACCCTACTTCTATGACTCTATGACCTCGACCAGCTCCATCAGTACTCTCGGGTGAAGTCCATCCAGTCCTGCTGACTTATAAATGTCTAGCTTTTCTAGCTGGTTTTGCGCCAGCTCATCATTCACAATGGAAAGGCTATCATTCCCACCATCCCCTGTGTGATCCTTATCTAGCTTGTCTTTCCCCCTGGTCTGGTGAAATACTGAAGCAAAGTGGGCATTCAGGAGTTCAATTTTTTCCTGAGTATCCATTACCAGCTGTCCCGAGGTGTTAAGCAGGGGCCTCACACTTCCATTTGTTTTCCTTCTGCTCCTTATATACTCAGAGAAGGACTTCTTATTGTCCTTGACTCCCTTGGCTAACTTACACTCAGTCACCGCCTTAGGTTTCCTAATCATATCCCTACAAATACGGACCACTGTTGCATAGTCTTCCTTGAGGACTGACCCTAGCTTCCACTGTATTTATGCCTCTTTTTTTCTTTTTCAAAGGGACCAGGATGTCCCTATTGAGCCAGGAGGGCTTGCCAGCCCTTCTTTTACCTTCCTTTTTCATGGGAACAGTTTTCTTTTGTGCTTTGAGGATCATATCCTTGAGGAATGTCCACTCTTTGTGCACCCCATTTGCCTTTCATCCCTTGTCCTGCATCATCTCCCCTATTAATGCCCTGAGCCTGTTGAAGTCAGCATTTTTGAAGTCCAGGACTTCAGTCCTGCTAGTTGATTTGTTAACCTTGCGGTGGACAGTGAACCTGATGAGATCATGGTCGCTGTTGTCCAGGCTACCCTCAGTGTTCAAGCCACATGCCATCTCCTTTGGCCAAGACTGAGTCTAGGAAAGTGGTACCTGTGGTTGGCCCTTGCGCTTCCTGGGTCAGAAAGAGCTCCTCAATTATAGTTAAGAATCTACATGACTGATCCAACCTAGGCAAGTATTCCTCCCAATCTATGTCCATTTTCAATGTTTAAGTGAAAAATTTCTGACCAGCTCTTAATCCTTACTCCATATGCAGATTAATCTAAAGGCATTATTTCTTTTTCTTGTTATGTTCCCTTGCTAAGTGTTGCAAGATGGCCTGCTTTTCACAAGAACCTAAGCATAGATTGTTAAGAAATGTAACGATAAAATATGTTTCCATTATGATTTTGGAGTTAATTGAAAAACATGGCCATACCAGTAAAAGGGCCAGTACAGTAAACAACATAAAGTATGTGGGGATCCCTAGATATGCATAAAAAAGTTTAGATTAAATACCTGTACAGAGAACAATTTCCCCATAACAACAGGCATTGCCTGCCCAAAGAAACAATAAAAGAAGGTACTTTTGTCAAATGCAAGAAAAAACAAAAAAGGGGAATTCATATTATTATGAAGTTTCTGGTTTTCTGTACCCGAAGATGGCAATATCTTTGTCAACTGTTTTGTTAACTACATCAGATACTTAATTGTGACAATTTTGCACACGTAAATAGATGATCTAATATAATACCTTGAGTTTGGGAGGCTGTAGTTTTTCACAACCTTTTGTGTAGCATTTTGCTGCAACTTTGTGTATAGATTATGACTTGGTCAGGTCAGTGTCTACCATTCCAGTATTATTTTTCTGAAATTTAAAAAGGAGCAGCTACTAGTAAACTTCAAGCTATTACCAGAGGCATAACTGGCAAGTTTTATGCCCTGAGCAAAACCCTGCTGGAAGGAGGATAAGGGGGAGCAGAGAGCAGTAGGTGAGGGGTAGTCAGGGTTACTTGTCCTTGGGACTCAAAGTCTTTGGCTGCTGCTGGCATGAAATGTTCTGCCCAGTTCCAGATGTTTTTGCTGCTGCTACAGCAGTTATGTGGAGTTCTTACACTCAGCTGCCGCTTCTATAGCTATGGTTAGTGGCTGCTGCTACAGCAGCATTATGGACTCCCCAGGTATCTGCAATTCTGGCACATCTTCTAAGTGAGTGCCTGGGGCTGGTGCTACCCTTGTCCACCTCAAATTACATTACTGTCTATTATATCCGTGCTATGTTTAACCACTGCTCTGCATCACACTAAGTCTCCACCTCACTAGTTTTTCATGGACGCACCTTACACCTTGGGAAATACTATATCATGTCATGGGTTAGACACTTTTGGAAATAAATATGTAGAGTGAAAATAGATTTGGAACAACTCCTCTCCCAAATCAATATTGACTTCAAGGAACCTGCACTGATTTATATCAGCCAGCAGTCTGCCCCTTCTCTCCTGCCAGTGCCTCAATCTGCATGACTAGCAGATGAATATTTTTTCTGACACTTCTGAAGCACTTCTGTTGAGCTCTTTCATACAACTACAAAAAGAGTGCTGTGTGTGTTCTATTTATATTTTAACATAATCAGGTAATTATGTATAATTTCTCAGAGCAATATTAGCAGAGACTGTTTATATCACTGGCTTTCTTTGTAGAAGTCTTTATCCAACATTGCAGCACACATCTGTGTTACTGCAAGTACTTACTACATGGTTCTTTTATTTCTCTGATATAGACCTCTAGAATGATCATTAAATAAACTAGTGACATTTTTATCCAAAAAAGACCTAGAAATCTGCTCCTTATATCCTTGTCTTTAATCTAATATATTATAAAGAAAAAGAAAACAAAGAATTGTTGTTACACAATCAAAACCAACTGAAAGCTGGATTATCTCCTAACTTGTAATATTTTCCCCCAGTATAACTCTACTGACCAGCCTAGTCAGTATTTTTTTACAATTAAACCTTAAGCTACCTAAAAGAGCATAATTTAACTGAACAATATTCACCTCCTAGCTAGTTATTTTGGCAAATGTAAACACAAATTATCAAGCATTATGTTAGATATCCACACCTCTAATGAACCTGGTGACTATTGGATGCTGTTCTTACCAACTGAAAGGGCAGAGAAAATGAAATTCTGTGGCAGTAGAAAAACATGAGTTTCAGTAGTCAGAGCTCAGTGTTTCTTAGAACATATGAAACATGAACCCCCATTCAGAACCCCTTTGTCCTGAAGCTTCTGACCATTAACCAATATTTAGCTTTCTCACTCTTTCTTTTTTCTTATGCAGAGAGTGCAGCACCCCCACGAGTGCCCCTCTTGTGGGGGTTTCGGCTTCCTTCCATGCTCAGTGTGCCATGGGAGCAAGATGTCAGTGATTCGGAACTGTTTTACAGACTCTTTCAAAGCCCTCAAGTGTACTGCTTGCAATGAGAATGGGTTACAGCGCTGCAGGAGCTGTGCAAGCTAAGAATGGCATCTTCCGATATATAAAACCTCATTTTATGTTACTGCAGCAGTTTGTTATATGCTTTTTTAAAAAATGATCCTATTTACCAGATAATCAATAAAATTCATTTGTAATACAACTTTGTTGATTTGATTGCTGAAGCCATTTAATGCAGGCCTTTGCTTATATCCTGTACATCTCAGTAAGGAAAATGAATAGGCCATTGCTTTCTTTATTAGAAATTAGTGCTCATAAAAGCTACCAGATTGGCAGCCTTTGGATCTGAAGCCTTCTCTGTTACTAATGAATGTTAGTAGTACAGTATGAATCGCCTCATACTGTCCACCCAAGTTTCAAGACCTGACCTGGAGATAACACCAGAACCTTTACCATCTTCATTTCTGTTCTCTGGGTGACGTGTCAAAGCAGTGGTTGTATGATGTGCACTGAATTAAGACCACCAAGTCATTTAATACAGCATTTCAGAAAATAAAACATAGCATTTCACAATAAAACAAAATCAGTTATGACTTTCATCACTACTACCCTCAGCCAAATTTTACCTAGTGACTGAATTATGAATACAAATATCCCTTAGCAGCCCCCTGAACTTTCAACTTCTTGGTACTTCCAATGCCAAACTATTTTCAATAGGCTGTTGCGTAAGTATGTGCTGTTTTAGATTTTACTTGTATTGATCATTACCTGTCATAAGAATGTACAGGTTGCCTGCATACTAGAGTGGCATCACAAGATAGATTTAAAAACTGCAGAGGACTAAAACAAACAGGATGAGATTTTTACTTTCTTGGCTTAGTAACAAATGATCTTTCCCTTCCCAAAGGTCTTTTCTGATTGGATGGATATTAACATTGTATTCCATACCATATCCAAAATTCCACTAGTATATTCTGCAGTGCAGCATCAATTATCAAATTCTTTGAACTACAAGGACAACAGGAAAGAATTTGCAATGCCTTCTTTGTATTTTATATCACCACAAAGAGGCAGCCTTTATTTGTGTCTAATGCAAAAGAACTGATTGGATTAATGGAAAATGGAATGGTATTAGAGAATATGCTGATGCTTACAGTCCTGCCATTTCCGATGAATGAAAACCTGCTCTTTTTGCATCCAATGCCAGAGTTGTTAATGCATCCAACAGATATGCTCTAAGCACACTCAGAATGAATGTCGTGATAAATACCATATAATTAAACTCTTTCCAAAAGAAAATTACTGCTAAAAGCAACAGAGATTTCCAGTTCATTTATGGAAATGAAAACCTAAAGCCTATCACTCATAAAAATGTAAGACATGGAGTAGAATGAGAAAAATAAATAATCCATCCTTCCACAGAAATTATTGAAGATGGATTAAATATGGTCAAAATATATTTTACACAGCCTTCTTGGTTTAAAGAACCACACTTTTCACCAAAACAAATTACTGAACTGATCTGGAGCAAGCACTTGAAACTAGCTCTCTGGTTCCCTGAATCAATGCTACGGTAATCAGGCAACTAAGTCATATCTGCCAACATGCCTAACCTTTTTCCAAAAACCTTGGAAAGGTCTTGGTTTTGTTTTGCAACAGAATGGAAGTAATTTTAAAACCTTGACACAGAATTCTTGTTTTCTGAGCAGTCTTGGTACAGATATAAAAAGAGTCATAAAATAACCAAAAGACCAGACAGTTGTCTTTGCGTGAGCCAAAGTAAATCACAGTAATATCAAAATATGAAAACACTGTTCAGATAATTATTATACTGCCACATCTTTAATGGAATTATAGTCATCTGCACCATCTGAGGATCTGCCACTAATGCTCTCCTATATTAAGAAGCTATCTTCAAATGTCCTTAAACATATCTAATATAATTCCATTCTACTTTTATTAGAATACCCCTGTGTTATACAGTTCAGTTTCATTGCTTCCTTGTATGGTTTTGTAAGAGAAGCTTCACCAGATTTTGCTTGCCTAGAGTGAATGAGGAAATCAGAAGGCAAAGTGCTGGCAGCAAACGAAGTTTTAGAAGTTTTAAGAGTTTTATGGGGGAATAGAGAATACAGTGAAAACTTGAAAAATACTAAAGGTACAAAAATGAAATATTATTTAAAGCACTAGGAACATTAAAAGCTGCAAAGGGGGCAGCAGGCCAGGCCCTACGAGGAGAGGCTACGGGACCTGAACCCATTCAGCCTCCACAAGAGAAGGCCGAGGGGGAATCTAGTGGCCTGTTACAAACTAGTCAGAGGAGACCAGCAGGCACTGGGGGAGTCCCTGTTCCCCCGAGCACTACCAGGAATG
>NW_017728948.1:47709690-47718519 GCF_001723895.1 Crocodylus porosus
TTCCAAGAGAAGTGGTGCTGGCTCCTACCCTGGGGATCTTTAAGAGGAGGCTGGATGAACACCTTGCTGGGGTCGTTTGACCCCAATACTCTTTCCTGCCATGGGAGGGGGTCAGACTTGATGAGCTGCTCAGGTCCCTTCCAACCCTACAAACTATGAAACTATGAAATGAATTAGGATTACAATACAAGCCTTTCTTTGTGTTTTGAATTTTCAAGTGAAACTTTGGTGTGTTTTATCCATCTGCACTGACCTTCTAGCTGGTCAACTAGAAAAGTAAACTGAGAACAAAAGGAATACCAGTAGTTTTGCTATGCAGTATATTATTCCTTATTATTACTTGGTACAGTTACTGGGCCAGATCCTTGGCTAGCATCAATCAAGCCTATTACCACTGATCTCATTGGAATGATGATAGTTTAAATTAGCAACAGAAATATGAATAGTGGTTTACTGGCATGAAAGTAATGTACCCTTACCATGCATATTGTAGTCTGAGTTTAAGCTATATTTGTGTAAACATAGACAAAGAGCCTGATTTTCTTATGATTTACCTGCATTTTATAGTAGCATAATGCTATTTACTTAAAAGGAGTTGACATTATTCAGTCCTGCTGGACATGAGAGGAGAGTACGATCCACCGATCTGGTAGTTTAAACCACTGGAAAAGAAGGCTTTTATTGCCAAATGTGTTTAAACTAATCTGAAGGAATACAGAACAGAAACAAACATGGACCAAATTGTATTTCTCCCCCCAAGTGTTTTAAATTGGAAAGAGGGATATGGGGCTGTCTCCCTAACATGGCTCAGGTGTATAAGAACCACAAATGAATGCTTCAAACTTTACAAAATCATGTAACCCCTGTGCTGGAATCCCTGCCAAGTTATACTTTCTGCTTCTGAGAAGGCAAGTAGGGTTGCAGAACTCTTGTAATAATTATCATGTATGCCACTGGGTGAAAAAGCACGTTATACCTGACACTGGTATGCCACAGCCATAACACATTCATTGTGTGGCGTTCTTTTTCCATTTACTAATATTCATGCCACAGGCTTAATACGCTATAATCTGCTCTCTGACTTTCTAGGAGGAATGTCCATTCTGTTGCAAGGTCAGAAAGCTGGGCTTGCCTTTACTAAGAATAAGCAAAAGTATCCAATGCAGAGATCAATATAGTTGCAAATCTATGGATAAAATACTGTTTGCTGTGACAAAAATCAGGGCATTTAGAACATCAGGATGGCCGGGATAGAAATCAGAGCTTCCTGATCTAAAGGTAAAGACCCTACTATCTAATGGAGAAATGTCTTTAGCTAAAAACAAAAAAGGGGCTATGACTTGCAGTAGAGAAGTGATATATATAACAATCTGTTTATGATAAGGCAGAGAGAATGCAGTTGCTGTGGAAGACAACAGAAAATACCAGACTGTCCTGCAAATGATTACTTCTAGCTAATAGGGAATACTAGGCCTGGCTCTCAGAAATAGGAGGTGCTTGGGGACAGCAGCCAGGAAGACACATACATAACAAAATGATCCTGCAGCAAGTTAAAAGTCTGCTAGAGTCTGGATAACGGCTGATTTCAGCCCTGTGCAGAGAGTTACAGCATAAAGTCCTTGCTGAAGTCCTGTTGACATAGTCCCAGAATGGAAGTGATTTAAGGTACATAGGTCTTGTGCTCTGGGGTGATTTTCACTCTGGATGAGGATGGAGTGCCAGTGAATCTTTTCCTTGGGAAAAAAGAGACTTCTATAATTCTAGCAAGATTTTTTTTTTTACCTTTATTGTATGAGATTTTTGTTTTGTTTTTAATAATGAGCTGGTATTTATTAAGTAGTACATGTTTCATTTCTACTGTTTAATGATGTAGGGATTTTGCTTTTTGTTTAGTCACATGTTCTTTAATAAACTATTTGGATTTGTGGTTCTGTGGAATAGTTTGCTTTTTTTTTAATATACTGAAGGGGATTATTTTTATTCAGTTCTGGGAGGTATCCAGCCATTTTCGGAGAAAGAGTGCCCCAAGGAATTGATTTATATTAGAAGTATGGCTTTTCCTTGTGTTATTTCAAATGACACATAAAAGTAGTGACATTTTCATGCCTGACAATGTCTATACTAATACAATATTTTACAGTATGTTGGGATAAGAAGGATTGCTATAAACAATCCTGCTCAGACATTTCATAAACCTCTTGACCATGCATTCATCTCTATAACTATAATGATGAATTCATCCCTTTAAGGCTGCAGATGAACATTAAGGGAAGTCAGGAGGACGTTAGATCACATTAAAACATCATCCGATCTAACTTAGTTCACCCAAGTGCAGACCTTACCCTACTTAGATAGATCTAACTAGTTCGGTGGACTTACCCAAATCACAAATGGATGGATTTCATATAAATAGGGCAACCAACCCCCATAAAATCTGTTGGGAAAAAAGAAAACCTCACTAGAAATAAAACGTTGGCTCCCCAGTGGAAGCCAGCAGTCATCCCGGCTATGCAGCGCACCCCAGGAAAGGGCAGAGGGAGGCTGCTGGCACACAGGTGAGCAGACAAGATGGCTGTCACCTCAGCCCCTTTGCTGAGAAGGGTTGCCTGTTGTGCGGCTTCATCCCACTCTACCAATCAGTGCCAAGGGGCACAGCTGCAGGACAGATGGCCCTCTCAGCCAGTCAGTGATAAGGGGCAGGGCTGTATGGCAGACAGCCCAATTCACCAATCAGTGGTGGGGGCCTGGCCACTGGGGTACATCAGCCAATTAGAAGTGTGGGGGCTACAATAAGCCCTCTAAACTAGCAGCTGGCTCTGTGATCTCCCCACAAATTGGCCAACTGCCTCCTGAAGTTGGTTAGACCCCCACCTATGTGTGAACTGTAGAGAAGTTCAGGATGGCTACATAAGTCCAAAAATAGCTAACCTGATCTAAGTTAAGAGTACCTCTGAGGTAGTTTAACTTTGTCTGGTGAGACCAAGCTAACTGAACTGTACCGTTCCCACCACAGCCCTGGGGCTGGGAAAGCCTGGCCACCAGCCCCAGCCCCAGCCCCACCTCCAGCCCCAGGGCTTTGCTTTTCCTACCCCCTCCTTGGCACCTAGCTATTTTTAGGTCTCAGCCCCTGCTCCCCCAACCTCCAGACACCATTTGGACCTCCAGACACCAAAAATGGACACCATTCTCCCCACAGACTCCCCCCAAAGACCAACCAGTCTTCCTCCCTCCCACCAAATCCCCCATCCCACAAGCAGCTCCCAGTCCTGGTTTTATCAGCATTTGTCAATGCCAAGAGCCAAGGAAGTAAAGCAGGATATGGGGAGGGGTGATAGGGACGGGGTGTTATTTGTCTGGGGGTGGCAGAGGTCAAGGAACTAAAAATAGCCCCTGGTGTGAGGAGATGGGGGAGAGAGCCCCCCCACACCAAGACCCCTGCAGATCCCACAAGCCCCCCTCTTCCAGCCAAGCCCTCCAAGACCCCGGCAACACCTCCTCTGCCCACCCTGCAGACCCTGCTGGCTCTCTTGATCCCTTGTGTGGGCTCTGCCTGTCCCCCAATCCCTCTGCGGACTCTACTCCCTGATGCCTTCATGGACCCTTCATTTCCCCCTGGAGCCTGCTTTCCCCCTGATCTCTCCACCCCTCAATACCCCACATCATGATTTATCTTAGATTGGGTGGCTATTTATAATGCAATCTGAACTCTCTTTAACCTCCCCAAATGTCTGTACATAGCCAGAGTATAAACCTGATGTGGAGCTATTGATCTCTGGTTTCTAATTCTCAAGTTTACAGAGCCTACCCAAAGTCAATTGAGATGCATGCAAGACTTGTCATCGATTCCAATGGACTTTTGACAGAGCCTCAAAGTCTTTAAAACAAAGATTTTATTGTCAAAGCAGCATGGAATATATAACTACTAAGATACTACAAAATACAGAGTCATCATGTAACGCTTGTAAAACAAAATGCACAGTATTTTGAATAATACAAGGTGTGTTTTTACTTAGTGAGGTAATTTGCCACACCCATAGATTCATTATAGCTAATATAGCAACTCTGATAAATCTTGCCATATGAGGTAGCAAAAGCTAATTTTCAAGTAAAGGTGCATCACAGAAAAAAACTATTACATTTAACTTCAGTGAGATACAAAAATGAAACATACACATTTTTCAGAGGTTTTGCATTTTATCAAAAATATAATAAATGGATTTTGTACTTAAAATGCACTTCATAATTTCCATGAGGAAAACATAATAATGGGCACTTTATGTATTATTTCTAGCTATTGCCTCTGTATTATTGTATTAAAGCTAATTTTACTCACTTAGACTGAGATACATGATGTGACCACAAAAGCATTCAACAGGAAACATTTATGCTCTAAATAATTTAGACAGAAGAAGAATTTAGATTGCTCAGTTTACTTTAAATAATTCAGAGATGATAGTAAAGCACATTATAATCCAGCCACAATTTTTAACAGTGAAAATTATAAGAACATAATTCTTTATATTTAATCTTATTTTTTCTTTTCTTGCATTCTTTTACTAAGGGGTAATGGATCAAGGAATAATCATGCTAAAAGGAAAGGACTAGAAGAGATCCTTACAATACTGTATAAGCTTCTTTTGGCTTATCAGTGCTGCTTTGAGAAACTGCTTTCAAAAAGGTTAAAAAAGTAATGAAAATTTAGTGGATTTCATAAAAGTAAAACCACACTGCAACATTTGAGGAAAAAAACTTATTATGTCATTCCTGTTTTAACAAACCAGGAATCAGATTTTGTCTTCAGCCAAAACTGAAGAATTCTCTTGAAAAGCAAACTAGCAGTTACATGCCACAAAAATGCATTATCTTCTAATGACTAAAAATATGAAAGCATATTAAGCAAATATACTACAGGATGGTCCCCTGCAGTGAGTTGGTAGTGAAGAACTAGGAGAAAGCAATCCAATTTTTTATGTGGAGCAAGTAGGAAACCTTACGATCAGTCACGAGGATAGGGCTGAATTTGCTATTTCTTCCAGTGATTATGATTAATTTTAAATAGAAGAGTAATAATCAATTTAAGAAGAAAACAAAAATTACCACTAAAATGTCAAGTTGACTAAGTTACCTCTAATACTGCCATTTCTTGTCTTTATGGCTTTATCCACACGAGTAGTCCCCTCAAGTTAATAAGACCACTGAGGTGAACAATGTTATTCATGTGTGCAAGCGCTCATAAGAACAGGGCCCGATATCATAGCTGTCATAGAGTTTAAAGCCAGAAGGGACTACCAAATCATTTAATCTGAGCTCCTGTGTGTAACAGGCCATTACATTTCACCTAGGTCCCCCCCATATAGAGCCAATGATTTCAGTTAGATTAAATCATCTCAATCCCTGAAAAAACTAAACCTCTGGTCCACAGGCTGAGAACAGGAGAGGCTGAAAAGCCACCAGTGCCTGAAACCTCTGCAATTTCAGGGAATTGATTTGGCGAGATATGTCCTAATAATCTTCAGGAGGAAAAAACACCTTCTGCTTCAGATTAACCTATTTTCAGCATCCCTGCTAATCTGACTTGATGCCAATGATTTAATTACTATCATTAATAACTAATAAACCACTTTCTTTTCTTAAATAATAGCTACCCTTCATTAATGATATGTTTTATGCACTTTGCTGTTTGTAGAGCATTTTACAAACTGTGAAGAGGACCAAGAAACCAGTACTGTAGGCCAGCATTATCATCTCCATTTCACAGATACAGGAACTAAGATAGAAAGAGCAAACCTTAACTGCCCCTTTATTAAAATTACATCAACATAAAATTACTTAGAAGAGTATTAGATCTTTGCTCATCACCCCTGGTTTTACTGGACTTAATAGGCAGAATGGGAAATACAATCCATTTTTCCTGCCTCTGGGTCTTCTTCCCTTCAAAACTATTTATCTTCCTTTGACTTTCCAGTCAAGTGCACCTGAAAAAAAAATCCAGGCAACTGGACAAACAGCCTAGCACAAATACCAGCAGGTAGCTCATTGTTTTGCCTGGTAAAACAGCTTTTTCTGAGAACAGCAGTAATTACTTCCTTTTGAATTATAGCCCTAAAGTGAAAACCCAATATATTTTTACAATCAAGCTAAAAAAAACCTGAAACCCTTCCTGTAAGTTTGGTATATAACACTGAGTTTACATATTTACAACATCTCCCTTGTTCATCAGGAATACATAGACTACAGTAGCTGTTGTCAGGGGGATGGTAGCAACAAAAATATTATCACATTTACTGCTAATATTTTATTTTCCACTTTATCAATATTTGATTCCCTGCCTTATTAATGCTTTCAATATTTTCACTATCTATTACATTTTCTGAGGTTTGCCTTCTTATATACAATAGCACAAAAGAACTAAGAATGGCATGTCTGTAAACTCAAGGTTTGTGTTCTGCTTAAAGGCAGTAACAATATTACATGGTTTGTTCATTTCAAACATGTCAGCTAAGTGTTACCTGTGCAGTAAACAGGCATTGATAGTGACTGCAAATATCTTGTCATTACACAAAATGATATAAGGATATTTTTAAAGCACTATTTCTATTGCCCAAATACTGTAAAACCGTTCAACTATGAAGAACAATGACTAAATATTTTAATGGAGGAGAAAGATTTTAACAGTGACATGAGTTATTTGAATATATTGATGGAACGAAAAATAATAGCTACCTTTCATGAATGAGATATTTTATGCATTTTTGCTGTTTAATTAAATCATCTAAATTAAAGATATTAACTAAATATAATTTATCCTAGAAGTCTTTGCACATGTTCACCTTAGAGCATCCTATGTCTGAGGTCTGAATGATTATTTTATTCATCTGAAAACAGACCCTGTCTAGAACAGTGATAGCATTACTACAGGTGATCTCTGTGAACAGAAGAACAGAAACAAGCAACAAAACTAGAAAAATAGAGATGTGTTATAAGTTATAACAACATGCATTGTATCTCAATTTCCCCATAACCTATTGTGAGCCCTCTCCTCTTGTCAGGTGAATGTCATAATTATAATAGCAGAATCTTCATTGTACAAGCTGGATTCACAAAAATTGTTCCTTTGCCAAGTACCTATATGTACTGTGACTTTAGGCTTCACTGGTCACTTTATGTTTTGTTGTGGTTTTAAGTTGCAGTACCCCATCAAGGATGTCGTGAAGCTGTATCACTTCAACAGGAGCTGTACCTCACCTACACAAAGCCTCCTTGATGCCTTGGGGCATTCCAGGGCGGCTTACTGTAATGGTGCCACAGATGTGTAATATACAATTAATAACTTATTTAAATAAAACCTTATTAGAAAATGTTAAAGAGTATAGTTATTACATGGCTTTGTAGAGTTAAAAGACAATTTGGTGGCTAAATAGTTGGTGCATGGTGATGCAATCAAAGACATGCAGTTGCTCATGATGCTGCCTATGCATATATATTTTCTATAGTCATTTTATCAAAACAGCAAAATAAAGATGTTGGTTAAAATCTAAAAATTGTATGGAAATTAAAAATGAACTAAGCATTTTATTTTTCCTATGGGAAAATGATATCATCAAGATGACCTGGTCACAAGGTGTTCATACAATGTTGTTTATTTTAAATATAAATGTAATCAGTAGCACTATGTATTTTATATTTATATTTAACAAAGTATTAGCAGGATATTTTAAAGCTAAAGCAGGGAACAAATTCTGTTAGAATTCAATGTCAAGTGAAGGTAAACTCCTTAAAATGTTATAAGGCCTAGTGACCAGTTACAGACATGCAGCTTTATGAGGTAATCCTTTTAATGACAGCCATAGTACAGCCGTAGTATAAAGAATAAGCAAATATCAACATAGAGGTTTATATCCATTTTATTTTATTTTACAGTCACATGCTATTGAGGATTTGAACAAGCCAATAATGAAATCCTTATGCATATTTCTGCATAAAGCATTGCTGCCAAGAACAAAACCATCAAGGAACATGATGAAACTTTTTATAATGACATTGTTGCAATTCCAAGATAGATGTGTCTGGAAAAAAAATGTGCAAGGCTCGGGCAAAAGATACACCCTAAAAGGAATCCATGGAAAGTGGCTTGCAGGTTATAGCTAAATCAGGAAGTGTTCACAGTATTTCCTAATGCAGTGATATGGCACTATATAAATAAAAATATTTATATTTACAATTTAAATATTGTAGCAAGTAGCAAAAATTCACAAAGTAGATGCCTTGGTTTCTCTTTGGATAATGGAAAGACAGTCAGCTTCTGTTAGGGACCAGAGCATTGGCAGACAGAGTCAAAGCCAGGGTTCATGGTAAACCAGGAATCAAGGCCTGAGGTCAAAGCTGGAGCTTCAGGTAAACAAGAAATCAAGGAATTGTGAAGGTGTCAAGAGCAAGCACCAGAGGCTTTACCTAAAAAACCTGCTACTGACTAGGGCAAGCTTTTAAAGCCTGGAGTGGGTGGGACCTGTTTCTTACAGCCTCAGGATTGATCACCCTAACTGCTCAATTGGGACTGGCTAGGCCCAAAGCATGAAGATGTGGACACACAAAAGCCAGCAGGCTAGGTAGCCTGCTTTTCATACCCTTTTGCTGTTCAATTCTGCCCAAGCTTCCTTTGGATATGTGTACAATGAAGTCACAGATGTCATAGACATTAGGGGTGGGAAGGGACCTCATGAGATCATCGAGTCCAGCCCCCCCTGCCATAGGCAGGACGTCAGCTGGGATCAAGTGACCTCAGTAAGAAAAACATCTGCATGTTTTTTTTGTTCTTTTTTTTTTTTTTTT
>NW_017728948.1:47724151-47727665 GCF_001723895.1 Crocodylus porosus
GTTTCAGGCTGGACATAAGGAAGAATTTCTTTACTGTCCGAGCCCCCAAGGTCTGGAACAGTCTGCCAGCGGAGGTGGTTCAAGCGCCTACATTGAACACCTTCAAGAGTAAATTGGATGCTTATCTTGGTGGGATCCTATGACCTCAGCTGACTTCCTGCCCTTTGGGCAGGGAGCTGGACTCGATGATCTCCCGAGGTCCTTTCCAGCCCTAATGTCTTTGAAATCTATGAAATCTATGAAAGTACCAAGCTCTGAGGGACTCCAATGGCTATCCTGTGCCACGTTGATTTGCTCCCTTTGGTGTGGAGCCCGCTGCAGCTTCAGGTTTCACAGGATAGGATGGGCCAGCCCAGCTTATCATTTTCCCTCTGCTCGCTGCTAGACTTTATTGCTGGATCCATTGCTGCCCCACAACCTGGCTAGCTGGCATGTGCTCTGCAGGTTGTTTGCATGGGGTTACATCCTCAGTGATGGGAAGGTCATACCCCCAGGGGCAGAAGGGGAAGTTGGTTTGGAGTCAGAACCCCCTCTGGACAATAGAGTTCATGGGGTGGAAAATTTGTCCACATAGGAGGGTGGGAAGGGAACACTGCATCCTGGGATGCTGGAGGAATGAAACCTGGGTGACTCATTTGTGGTGAGTGGCCACATATTAATGGAACACAAGCTAGGTAATATGGATCAGAGATAAACCTACCCTGGCCTGGCCTAACTTTAAGTCTTCTAAAGTGTGCTTAGAACTAGTTTCGAGTGTTAATATTTGGGCAATCTAGGGGTTAAGAGTTCCAGAAGCCACCTAAAATTAATGTGTAAGAAGGCCCATACAGACATTCATTTGAGAGAGAGAAACTCTGATAGTGGAGATCTAGGTGTCCCAGTTGGGGCATGTTTTCTCCAGAAGAAACTGAATGAACACCTTTATGCTGGCAATTTGGTGAGGAAAGCAGTTATTCTTCCACCAGTAGAAACTTAATGCCTATACATGGCCTGTGTTATCACAACAAGGTTGCTACTTGAGCTAGCTAGTTTATAGACTCCACTTAGCCTCTCAAGCTCTGTGCTCTTTAAGACTCAGAACTAACAGCTGTGTTCTTTGCTTTGATATTGAAGAAATTTCACTCCCTCAAATCTCAATCCCCTGCTGTGATGCAGAAAGGTTGATAAAATTGGCTTCATCTAGGATATAGTTACTCCTACGTGAGAGCTATTCAGCTGCTGTTGGTTCTGAATGATCAAACTGTTCCTTGATGGACATGTCAGAAAAGCAGACTTCGACTCAGGGAACTGATAGACAGGGTGCCCTGAGAGGCCAGTCTGAGGGGGAAGGGAGTCCAGGTGAGCTACCTGTATTTTAAAGAAACCTTACTGAGAGTACTATCCTGATGCGCAGGAAGACTAGCAACTATGGCAGAAGACCAGCATGGCTTAGCAGGGAGCTCTTCAATGAGCTAGACCACAAAAAAGAAGTAGTTTACAAAAAGTGGAAACCCTGATAAATGACTAGGGAGGAGTCTAAGAGTATTGCTTGGATATGCAATTCAGGAAGGCCAAAGTGCAATTGGAGTTGCAGGTAACAAGAAGGGTTTCTACAAGCATGTCAGAAACAAAAGGAAGATCAGGAAAAGTGTGGGTCCTCATTAAAGAAGGGAGGCAACCTAGTGACAGATGATGTGGAAAAGACTAAAGTAGTTAATGCCTTTTTTAACTCAGTCTTCACAGGCAAGTTCAATCCCCAGACTACTGCACCTGGCAGCATAGTTTGAGGAAAAGGTGAGCAGCCAACAGTGGTGAAAGACCAGGTTAGGGACTGTTGGAAAAGCTGGATGTGTACAATTTCATGGGGCCATATGCGAGGCACCAAAGGACACTGATGGAGTTGGCTGATGTGATTACAGAGCTGCTGTCCATTATCTTTGAAAACTTGTAGTGATTTGGAGAGGTCCCAGATTACTGGAAAAAGGCAAATCTAGCATCCGTCTTCAAGAAAGGGAAGGAGGAGGGACTGGGTAATTATAGACAACTTCCTCACCTCAGTCCTTGGAAAAATCATGGAGCAGCTCCTTAAGGAATCCATTTTTTAAGCACTTAGAGTAGGAGGTGATTAATAGGGCTGTGCGAAACTGCATCATTTTGATTTGACTTCCGTTTCAACGATTCAGTGGAACGTGTTTCATTTTGAGTTTCATTTAATTTTGAAAGCACTGTCCCATTTCATTTAGTCAAAACTGTTTTGATGTTTTGCCCATAGGTTATTATGGAGAAACATAAAATGCAGCAGGCAGGCAAATCAAGGGCTTGCCCACACCCCCGGGAGGGCTGCTGGGGCTGTGCCTGAGTCCTTTTGGGGATGTGAGCCTCCGGTCTGCCTGCCAGATGAGAGAAACTAGGTGCTGCCACATGGAACCAGACCTGGAAAGATTGGTGCTGCTGCTGGCCCCAGGCAGCAGCACCCGGATCCTGTTACCCGCCAGGCAGATCAGGGGCATGCACCCATGGGAGGACTCTGGTACACCCCTGCAGCCCTCCCGGGGGTGCCAGCAGGCCCCTGATCAGCCTGCTGGCTGACAGGTACCAGGTGCTGCCATCTGGGGCCAGCGGGGCCGGGGCAGATCAGTTTGGGCGGGAATCCACTATCTCAATCCCAGGGCTGGGGAGGGTCCCTGCACCCACCTGAAGCTGGCTCTGCTTCAGGGCTGGGGCAGATCAGCTCGTGTGGGGACCTGGCACCCTGATCCTGGGGAGGGGGAGGGTCTCCACACCAGCTGATCTGGCTCGGGCTCCCACCTGGAGCCAGCTTAAACTAAGCCACCTAAACCTGAGCTGGGTTTTGTGTGACATTTCACCACTGAGTTGTATGACGTATCTTCTTCACCCCACTTGTTATTTGCTAACAAATCTGCATGTCTTTTATGGATCATGTTTTATCCAGTATTTGATTTATCTAGTGACTTTAGGCACAGTGCTTAGTATGTGGTGGCATGGTATGAGGTGAGTATGGTAGCTGTGCTGCCATAGGAAAAGTTTAAGAAAGACAATGGGCCTCAGTGTAATTCCTCCTGAGCACATCCTCTCTGTAGGAGAAGGGGGGACAGGGAAAAGTCTACTTCAGATCTCTGTGAAACCCAGCACATTTTTTTGTGTGCAGCCAGTTCTGTTTAACAGCACACAGGGTTTCCTATTTCCATAGCGTTTCCTATTTCCCTCCCTTTCTGCCTAACTTCTCATTCCCAGCCACTTGCTCATATGGGAGAGCTCACAGCACACAGCAGCTATTTGCTACACATCCTTGATATGCTCAGAACCACAAAGCAGGTAGGTATTCCCAGACATAGTCCAAAAGGAACTGCTCGATTAAATCCTTCTCAAAATCTCTTCTTAAACTCTACTATGTATATTAAATTGTCTTATTCTGTCTTCATTTATAATCTCTCCAGTTCCTTGAATTCTTTAATTCAGTATTGTCTTATACAATGGAGAGCTTCAAGTTGTACAGGCATACCTTGTACCTTGG
>NW_017728948.1:47727765-47736278 GCF_001723895.1 Crocodylus porosus
GCTACAGGCTGGTTTGTTGTTGGAAAAAATTCATGATACAGTCCTGTTTTTTTCAAAGTGTAGCTTCTTTTATTTATATTGTACATGGCAGTCCCTGAGCAAAGATTATCACCAAAAGCCGGTAGGCAAATTCTAATGCTTGGCAAACAACATGTTAAGAACTCAACAAAGGATTTCATGCTTTATTTTCCCTTTCTAAGTATCTAGGTAAAGTTTCTCAGTGAAACCAATCTAAACCACCTCATTCCTCAACAGCATCTGGCTGTTAAGAAAACTAGTGAACAAAAGAGTTCTTGAAGTTATTTGAAGACAGTCCTTTGTATTTATTATTTTATGTTGCAAACATGGGTCTCATCCCTGATTGAGTGGAACAAGGTTTCCCTCAGTTCAGGAAGTTTTGAAAAACAAAACTCCTTCTCAACTTCATGACAGTAGGATTAGATTGTTGTACTGTGTCACCCACAACTCTTTATTTGAAAGGCAGAGAGACCAGTGTGAGATATGATATTCTCCATGCATCAACTTCAAGAAAAGTGCAGACAGCAAAACCAACCATTGTACATTGTTTTCTTGGATCTAACCAAAGCATTTGACACCATCAGTAGAGCAGGCCTATTCACAGTCCTAGAAAAGACTGGATGCCCACCAATCCTATTAAGTTTCATACATTTCTTCCACGACAACATGAAAGCAACTGTTCATTTTAATGGGTCCACTTCAGACAGCTTCAAGGTGAAAGGTAGAGTGAAACAAGGATATGTTCTTGCCCCAACACTTATTGGTTTATGCCACATATTCAACATCAAATGGCAAAATAAAGTTACCAATGCAGAGGTGCTTTGAAGGACCAATTTACCAAGTGTGACAGCCCTACTCAAACACAGATGACTGCGCTGGCTAGGCCATTCGAGCAGATTGGAAGATGGATGCATACCCAAAGACATGCTACACAGGGAACTATTAGAGGGAACAAGAACAACAGGACATCCCAAGCTTTGCTACAAATACATATGCAAGTGAGATATGAAGGGATTTGGAATCGATCCTGACCAATGGGAAACCTTGGCAAGTGATCATAACAAGTGGCATCATCATCTCCACCAGGGCATCAAAGTCCATGACAGAAACTGGCTTCAATGGCTTGAAGAGAAAAGAGCCCACAGGAAGCAAGCCTACCTGAACCCCGGAACCATGACATATACATTTGGAACTACTGCCACAGATCATGCAAATCTTGGATTTAACTATTCAGTCACATGAGACATTGCAAACCATCAATGTCATAGGCTGCAATATCTACCATCTCCTGTAGATGAAAGGATGCCAAAGAAAGACTGCTTCACCCATAGCTCTTTATTTGAAAGGCTGTGAGACCAATGTGCAAACTTTTACTTAGATCAGTGATTCTCAGCCAGGGTGCTGTGAAGCACCTGGGGTGCCTTGAGATGCTTTCAAGGGTGCCATGAGGTGTTAGCACTGTTACATCTGCAAATACAATTCATAGAATCAATACAGAGCTTGCCTATATGTGAGCATAAGGGCTACTCTGACGTTCTGTAATTATGATTAATCAAGTCAGCTGAAGCATGGCAATTACCACACTCCAGCAGCCTCTCACATCTTGTGTATCAGCACCCCTGCACTTCAAAATGGCAGGGTGCGTGCTTTAACTAAAGCTTGTCAAACAATTATTAATTATTACAGTGCAATTTAATTTAACACAGCACATGTAAAAATGCTTCCTCAAACAGGAATCCATAGTGTTAAAAACATTCTGACCTGTTGTAGTCTGTTGCGTACCTGTTAAGGTCTTTGGAAGAGAAGAATTTTTCCATCCATTCTTTTTCTGTAGTCAAGATATGCATGAAAACCAGTGAGAACCACTGAGGTTGAAGTTACACATTACTTTTAGGCCATATTTAATCTAGAGAATGTGAAGTGGAATTAAAGTTAGAATGTGCTGTGAGCAATTAGTGTAACAGAGAGCCTGGGACTCTGTTACTTGAAGAGAGAAGCAGCTCAGAGAGAGAGCACTGCAGGCCAGGCAGGGCACAGCTGCTACAGGTTACCATATTAATAAGTCAGTGAGATTAATTAGCAGGCACCTGCAGGCAGCCCAGGATAGTCTCCTGACTGGAAGGGGACAGGGCCCTGGGAGGCATGTGATCTCAGGGCCTGAGCTTGTAGGGAAGCTAGCACTGCAAGCCACAGGGGTAGAAGCTCCTGGCTAGGAAAACTACCAGAGAATACTAGATGGATTGCTGTGCTGCCTTGAGTCACCAATGAGGCTTTGGGAGCTCACAGGGATATAACTCAGACCTGGGAGGTTATCCTGGCACCAGAGGGGACGGGAAGTTTTCCATTTCAAAGGGCCAGAGGGCTGCTTTCTCTTTTGTTGATGTTGCTGGGCCTAGAGGGGAGAGTTCATGTTATAGCTTGGTGGGCTTTTTGTTTAATTGCAGTTTAGAAGTGGTGGTTTGGGTTGGGACTGCAAGGGGCAGTATCTGGACATCCCATTACTACCCCAGGGGCATGTGATCACCTAGATTCCAGCCAGGGAGCAAGTGCTGACCCCAGAGCAGGGCAGAGTGAGTGTTGAGCCTGGAGCAGGGCAGAGCCCAGGGCTGCAGAGCCCAGAGCTGGGCTAAGGGGTCTGGTGCCTGAGAGGGGGTCCAGTGCAGTGGGCCTGGGCTAGAAGGCCCAGCTAGAAGAAAAGGACAGACGCTGAGGAGTTGAAAGCCCCAACAGGAGACTGATGGTATAGCAACATCTGCAAGGCTTCGGGCATGGTGAAGGGAGGAATAGAACCATACAATTAGCCCTTAAGGCAATAGGTGTCCTGTAGAGACATAGTCAGGCCAAGAGGGCCCATTAAGCCTGAGGGTATAGTTAGGACCAGTGGGGTTCTGGGGAACCCCAGTGGGGATTTACCTGGACTGGGGCTTGCTCTAAGGTCTATGGGAAACCTCCCTTTTAATTCCATAATTGCACCAAGTTGTGACAGGTGAGACAGAAGGGAGGAAAGCCTAGAGGCAGAGCGGGGCATGGCTGCGGAGCCACCAGGGGGCATCATGGCCATTAGGGCTGTGTGAAATTTCACGGGCAGTTTCATTTCAATTCTGTTTCAACTCATTTTGAGCTCGAAACAGAAAAATTGAAATGAAACAGAGAGCTTCAAAACAGCCTCAAAATGAAATGAGGCAAGTTGAAACATTTCAAAACATTTTGAAATGTGGGGGAAGGAGTGCTCTTATTATTGACTGTGTAGCTGGCCAGTGACTGCCATCCATTCCTGAGGTCTCTTCCAATCCCAGTGCTCTGGGGGAGGGATGAAAAAAATGCATAAAAGGCAGCATTGTTTGAACTGCCCTGCTTTCTGCCTTGGTGTCAGTTGAGTGAGGGCACACCTTAACACACACGGTGTCACCCACCCACATCACGAGTTCTGCCTGTCAGCAGCTGGAGGTTCAGGGCCCCAGAACCCCCCTGCACTTATCTCCTTGACAGCTGGCAGGCTTCATGGCTTCAGCAGGGGCTAGCATACTGGCAGCTTCCACCCTGCTGCGCCTTAACACACAGTGTCACCCATGTCATGATTTTTGCTTGTCCACAGCTTGAGGTGCACTTTCCCCCAAACCCCTGCACCTATCTCCCTGATACTTGGCAGGTTTTGTTGCCTCAGCAGGGGCTAGCATGCCCGTAGTTTTGACCCTGCTGTGGCTTAACACATACACGTGATATGAGTTTTTTGCTTTCAGGACTTTGAGGTGCAGTTTCCCTGAAACCCCTGCACCTATCTCCTTGATACATGGCACACTCATGTCCTCAGAAGTGGCTACTATTCCTGCATGTTTCATCTAAATCAGAACAGAAATGACAAAGTTATAGGCTGTTTTGAGCTTTCTCATTATAGCCTATGGGCGAAACATCAAAAGAGCGTTGAAACAGCGAAACTGTTTTGATGAAATGAAACAGAACAGTAGTTTTGATTTGAGATGAAATTGAAAACAAAATGCTGTTCTGTTGAAATGCAAGTCAAAATGGAACAGTGCCATTTCGCACAGCCCTAATGGCCATCCCTGTGTCCCTGACATACTACAGTTATTTGTTAAGGGTTAATAACACCGCTCTGGCTTGCCATGAGCGCTAAGTACAGATGATCAAAAAGCTGAAGGCTGAATCAATTCAATCTTTGCAGGTTAGTCTAAGCTGCATAGATTGAACTGATAAGCAGGGGTCTGGGTTTTCCGTTTCCCATGGAAATTTGGAAAAAACTGTGCATTTCCTCCTTTACCTGAGAAAAACATGCCCTTTTCATTTTAATGGAGAAACACATGGATTTTGCACTTTTTCAGTGAGCTCTCTGCAGTCTGGCAGAGTTGCAGTCTGCAAGAGGCTGTGGGGAGTGGGAGGGGGACAGCCAGGCAGAGGGCACCACGTGCTGGGAGCTGTACATCCTGGGATGCTGAAGGACTGCAAACTGCTCATTTTATCTCCGTGGAGCCAGACTGAATTTACCCTAACATGAGTTAGGTAGCACAGCTGAGAGTGAACTCTCACTTGAGTAGCATAACTCTGATATGCTCAAAGAGCACTCACCATGAGTTAGTGAGCATTAATGTGTAGATTCTCACATTTTTAGTGTTCTTAATATGGCCTAAGTGTAATGTGTAAGTTTACCGTAATTTAGATGATTAAGTGCTTCATGAGTTTGCTGTACAGGTGACTAATTAACTGCACAGTAAATGTCTCAGCATCTACATGTGCACCCCTATTAGGACGCACAAAACTAATAAACTCCACAGTAAATACAAGTCCTACCCTGCTGCAGAGTTTTCTTATGCAGATCAGTGCATGTGTAGAAGGTAACTAGGGCTGGCTGGGGCACACGGGTGCTTCAGTATGGGAGCTGTCTGCCAGCTAGCCCAGCACTAAAGCACCCTTATGTCCCAGTCCAGGGGTGGGCAAAATTCAGCTTGCTGGTCAGATCTGGCTTGCCAGGCACTTTCATTCACCCTGTGGGCCCCCCCCTCCCAAATTGCACTCCACCCAGCCCTTTCGCTCACAAGGGTGGGAGTGAGGCACCTACATGTACTACCCCCAAACATACTCTATTGGGCCTTGCTCCCACACTCTTGGGTGGAAGGGCTTTGCTCAGCCAGTAGCTTCTGGGTGAGGACCTGCTTGCTTGGGGCAGCAGGTAGGGAAGTGACAGGGCTGGTGGGGATGATGGAGTTGCAGCTGGATGGAAGAGAGAGCGCAGCATGGAGCCTGCACCCAGAAGGGCAGCAGGAGCATATGCAACTCAGCTGGGCAGGGTGTGGATGTGGGTGTGAGGGGTCCCTCACACACTCCCCCCATAGTGTTTAGCCCCTGCTGCCTGGCAGCAGCAGCAGGTGGGGAGGTCAGGGCACTCATGATTGGCACAGAAAGGGACTTCTGGTGGCCCAGAGAGGCTTCCAGAGGCAAAAGTCAGGGGTTAGGGGGCAGGACTTCTGGTCCCAATGTGATCAGGGGGCAGGGCAACTGTCAAGGGGCGAGGCTACCTATGCAACACCTGACAGCTCGCCAAAACTTGTTAAGTGGCTATCCACTTAAAATAATTGCCCACCCCTTCCTCTGTCAGCCCCTCTACCACACTGCTGAGCCCAGCAGGAGCAACCCTGGGCTGGCAGGCTGAGTTTTTTAACCCTCTGCCAACTGGGGCTGCTGTGACCCAGCTGAGCTCAATGTGGTGTGGTCTGGGTTCAGTCCAGAGCTTCCCAATATATTGCTGCTTATTAATGGTTCACGTAGCTGTGCCCAGTATAAAGTAAAAAAATCTACTTAACTCTGTAGTCTTTTGGGCAGATCTGACCTCTTTAAGGAAAGATTTGACACTGCAAACAGAGCAGTAACTGAATATAAAAACAAGTACTGGACAGAAAAGCTGGTCTGATGAGTCCAAAGTTATTTGATCAGACAGTAGTCACTCACAGTACTATTTTTGATGCATTAGGAAAGGTCACAGTATCCTGACAAGTATTGCTGAAAAATGGCAGATTGCCATAAGTGGCACACAAAGGGAACATGCACTCCAGATGGAATCTAATACAAATTAAGAAAACAGTGAAACAGGTGGTAAAGGGGTTTCAGATCTGTCAGAAAGAAATTGCTGTTTATAATCCTAGTTTAATAGAGTAGGGTAGCAGAACTTCTATTTAATTTGGAGGGATGTTTGCAGTGTCTCAGAAAAACAGAGCAGCCTGGAAGAAGTCACATTGCTTCCCTCTAATGTTGCTAAATGATACATGTGCTTAGATGATGTAATTAAGATGGATAGTGCTGTACACAGGAACAATGCTGAGCAGAGTTGAACAGGCAGTGAAATTACTGCTGTTTTAAGACAGATTGGTTTGTTGGGTACTTACACATTTTTATATCCTGCCTAAAATCTGATGGATAATGGTTAACCAGGGGCCTAATTCTAACATTCATAGACTTCATTTTATTCTTCTGCATAATTCTATGCTTTGTAATTTAAGTAATCATATTCATAGAGTAACACTTGCATGTGATAAGAACACTGCCACTAAATCAGTATCCTGATACTTAACCTGGAAGAAAACACTTTTTATTTACCTTTTAACTCCCAATCCCACAGTCAGTTGTAGCATCTGCAATGAACACGGGCAATAATTTATTATGTTATATAGAAAAGCAGTCTGAATGGTGCAGATGAACACTGATGTAACCCCGAGTAACATGACACTAGCTCTTTCAGCTCACTAACTCATGATCTGTTTGGAAAGCAGACAAATGTTGATTGCAGCAGAAAAGAGGGGTGGAGCAGAGGGTAGAAGAAGAGAATGGAAGCTAACATGCTGGTGCTGCCAATACATTTAACAGGAAGGTATCTTGGAAGTGTTGGCACACATCTCATACTGAGATAGCAGTGAGGAAGGGCATTTCAAGTTTTATCAAATGCATGGCTAATTCAGTGTCCCCAGAGGTAATATGGCACCAATCAGTCTATGGTGTTAAATAAGCCTTCTCTTGTTATATACTGGAAAAAACTTTTAAAGGAGCCAGATTTACAGGGTAAAAATAAAATCTGTCTTATCCCACTCTCTTCCTCAGGGAGAATGACAAACACAGGGCCTTAGCAGCAGGGCAACAGAAAATAACTTTCCTCGCTGTAACTTCCTGCAGACTGGCCTTATGCATGCTTGGCTGAAGAAAAGAACTGCTTTCTAGTGTTAACCTTAGTATGGTGTGTGCCAAGTCAGAGGTTTGGAAATTGAATCAGTGCTATCTGATTACTGAGACAGGACAAACATTTTCAATAAAACTTATATGCGTATCATGAGTGATGCATCTCACTGCTCAATAAACTGGAACATAGCCATCCCTTAAGGCAGCAGTCAGGTTCTTGGTAGTTTACCCACACTTAGTACATAACACATATAATTCCTAACTGACCCTGCAATTTAAACAAGCAAACTTGGCATGGGATAATATATTTTTTTCCAAGTAGAGTTTTAAGTGTTGACTGTGAAACTCCACCTCCTTTTCTGTTTGCTTGAGTGGGAGCTAGGTGTTACCTCTTCCCTAGGCATGTTCTGGTCTTCTCATGCTTTGTGTGGGAGTAGCAGCAGCAGCAGACGATGACGGAGGCGGATTAAAATTTGTTGGGGCCCTGGCAAACAGAAAATTGGAGGCCCCCCCATACATCATTACAAACATGAATGTATCAAAAAAATTAATAAATAGACCCATTAAACGTTTACATGGTGCTTAATAAAGCACAACACACAATGTCAAAATTAACTACTTAGATTTGCCACACACAAAACTGAATAAAACAACTGCCTTAAGAAAATTACTCAGATGCACAGGATCACCATGGATGCATAACAACATGAAAGGAATGATGTTTTAGTTTAGTGGTCATGTAGACTCTTGTTTGACTATTTTTTTTAAATACACATTTTACATTGTATCTACACTACAATAAAAATTACTACAAGAAAAATACAGGCCATACCGATAGCCTTGGGTACGAGTCTAAGAATACTGCTAGTATTCTTGCAATTAACATAAGACAGTAGGCCTACACAATACAACTAAAATTTGACCCAAATATGTGTCTGCATCTGTAGGTCTTTGTCTGTGTGTCTGTCCCTCACTCCCAAGCCACAGCAGCGCCCCCCCAACCCTAGCTGTAATATTGCCCCTCACTCCTGACCCACAGTATCTCACATCCTGCCATTGTGTGCAGGGACCCCTCCCCAGGCTCCACACTCCATACATACACCCACAGCCCCCTACACCTTCACAAATACCACCCCCAACACACAATTAGTTAAAAAATAGCCTCTCATGATGTACATAGCAAATCTCTTGATTTTTAGCAGTTTGTCTCATGATTTTTGACAGGGGGGGTTGGCGATATTGCATTGATTTTATGCCCCCCTGCAATCTGTTTGACATCTGATACCTACAGGTAAACAATCTGCTGTTGTTCCCTGGAG
>NW_017728948.1:47737018-47781540 GCF_001723895.1 Crocodylus porosus
CCAGCTGCTTCAACTAGTATTTTCTTGGGTTCCTCTGAACTGTCTGTTGCCTTTGCCCTGGGGGACCTACACCCTGCCTGGAAGGGCAGGGAGGGGACCCAGGGCCCAGGCGAAGGCAGCAGGCAGAGACCTCAGCAAGCAGCTGCAGCCTGCTTCTGCCCTGTGCACAAACCTGGGGGGCACATGCCCCCCACCATGCCTCCCCTGGCCTGGGGTGCATGCAGCAACAGGGAGCAGCCCCTCCTCCCCCTCAGACCTCCAGTTCCCTGGACAAGCCGCCTGCCCATGCCTCTGCCCTGCTCCCTGTCCCAGGCATGCATGGCCCTTGCTGGGATGGGGCAGCACCCCAGCCCCAGCCCCCTCACCATAGGGGCTTCAGTTTGCTCCCTGACCCCTATACCCCCTTTTCCCTTCCACAAATTTACCTCCATGGGCAAGTGAGCTCTGGACTGTGCAGCTCTGTTGGGCTGCTTTGCTCCCTGCTCTCTGCTGGCTGGCTGGGTGGGCTCCTGATCATGAGGAATACCTGTGGGCTGCAGTATAACCCGCCTACCTGTCCCTCCCAGGGCCCCTGTTTCCTGAAGGGCCCAGGGTTACTGACCATGTGCCCAGGTATTAATCCACCTATGGCAGCGGCAGCAGCAGCAGCAGTATATTTTGAAAAACTCGGGCAGGAGGATAAAGATGGTGTGGTGCATCATCACATGTAACAACAATATGCTAGGGGCCTAGGGCTATATTATTCCATTTAAGATTGAAGCACAACAAATATTACTTTATTGGAGTGTGCATTGATTTGCTGTATCGTAATTATATATTAAAAACACAACAAAACTAGGCAAAATAATTAAATGGTGTTGTTTCTTTAGATCTGTAGAATTAAATGTACCTGTCTTTCAAAAATCAAGCCTTCCTGGACATTTGACAGTGCTTCAATGAACGTCATTTCTACCCCTTAGTTAATGTTCATCCAAGTTTGTTTTTTTTACCCCTTGCTAAAAAGTTTCCACACCTGAGCTAATATATCTGCAGGTTGTGAAACAGGAGCTATGTTACCAGGAGTAGCTAACAGACAGCAGAGTTACAGAAGAAAGAATAGCTTGACTACTGGAACATTAAGACCATTCAAAAAGGAGAGAGGATCATTAACACCTTTGGAATGAAAAGGTTAGAAGGAATAAGGTGGATTACAAAGAGTCACTATGTCAAATGACTTCCTCACTGCTGCTGTCATGCCAGCCAGTTTTTAAAGTTTGGATGGACCCAAGAATCAAAGGGAGAGGGGTGTGTGCAACTGTACCACTGAACCCCCACAGATTCACCCCCAACTCTAACAAAACAATGGTAAAAAATCAAACCATTTATTTCCTGTCTGTCTTTTCAGGGTAAAAGTCTAAAGATTGATTTAGCATTGCACTGTTCCACTTTAATAATGTCATTAGATGTGTTGCAAATAGATGGACTTTGGTGGGCAGAAAAGAAAGGATTTTGGGGAACACACTCTTCATACCTTATTTGCACTCAACGAGCAGTGTAGAATGGCAGTAGATAACTGTAGTGGTTTTGAGCTTCCAACAAAAGGCAGCCTGTTTCTTGTAATTAATATAACCTTTGCAACGGCTTGAACTTTCTGTTTCTATCCCCATTGGGCCTGTAAAAAAAAAGCACAGTAACTCTTAAAGAAATGTGTTAGACTGCAGTACCAAGGTGCAAATACATAGGGAATATGGAGCTGTCTAAATGTAGTTTTTGACAGAGCATGGAAAGGAAAGATGGATGACAGTGGATAACTCTAGAACTTCTATTCTATTTGGCCTTTATTAATTTTCCTCTGTATTATGTGTAGAGGTTCCCTAACTTACCTTACTTGCAAATTTATCACATTAATGACCTAAGAAAAAATTCTAACCAATTTCAATATATTTAAGTGCATTTTAATATAGCCATGGAAAATAATTAAAGGAAATGAGATTGAGGTTTTGTATCCACCTCCCAAGTTTCTCTAATGATATTCTGATTTGTATAATAATGTAGTAGTAAGTAGAATGATTTTGCAAGTAGAAATTGTGTATGGGTGAGCCATCCAGACTGTAGTAGTACTATGATACTAAAAAGTGTGAATATAAATTCATTCAAATTAATGGTTAATCAACATGACAGTTTGTCACAATATATGATTAATTATAAGTCCCTAACATAGCATTAAAAAAAAGGGTATTCATGGATAATTTTGTGAATGCTGTTGAATATTACAGACTCCAAGAGATGTGGCATATAGATTACAGTAGCTTTATTATAAGACTATAATGCTGTTTGTTGTGGTTGAATTAATTCCAATAAGTTATGACAAAGATCTGACAAGATCTCCAGGTCTCATTCTTTTTGAGAATTCATGTCAAAGGCAAAAGTGGAAGAGGGGTTTATATAGTTATTCATAATCAGGGTACTATAAATTCTCAGAGATTTCAAATGGGAACTTGTTTTGGTCAGAGTTCATTGCAACAGAAGAATTGCTCTATTATTTCCCATACTTAAAAAAAAAAAAAAGCAGTGAAAGCTAAGACATGTCATTTTCTGGGGGGTGCCTTGAATCTAAAAAGGTTGAGGACTACTGATGTAGAATATTGTATTCAGGTGATGATAGTATAGTCTGAAGAGAGAAGTGCCTTCTCTGACAACAAAAACTTTTGTTTCCACAACCTATTAATTTAATCTAATCTCTTGCCTGGGTTCCCTTCTGTTGCAGCCAGGGCCAAAAAGAGTCCTGCCTGCAGTGGAAATCTGGGCCAGATAAAGCTCTCTGGTGGAGAGGCCAGGCTTTCAGTAGGCTGAGCTCCACCTGTTTTGGGTCACAAGGCCTTCTCTGCTGGGTGTTTCTAATTAGCCCAGTACTCAGACTGCTCTTAGGTGCTGAGGCTTAAACTACTGAGCTGCAGCTGCTGCTGCTCTCTCACCTGCTGTACTTTTCACCTAGTGGTTTTCCCTTGGCTGCTTGTTCTTTTGCAGCTGGCCCTTGCCCAGCTGCCTGCCTAATTGCAGCTCTCCAGTGCTGGCTTCCTATCTTTTGAGCAGTAGGGGTTAGGGGTCTGTGCTACAACTGGTCTGCTCGTATATTATCAACCAGCTTTTATATTAAAAAGTATTTTAATATGTTTATCTTCTGAGTCAAGAAACATGAGTTACCAACAATCATTCAAAGTAGCTGGAAAGTTCCTTAATAGTAATATTATTTATACTATCAAACAAAGTGTGTATAGCAATGCTAAAGTGTATAGTGAAAAAGTGGATTAGAAAGACTCCCAAACGCCTGATGGCTTCTGGCAAATCCGTACCTTTATCTACAACAAAGAAGCTGCACAATGCCATGTGAAATGATCCAGACATTGGCTAAACAATCCAGCTGTTCTCAAATGTTTTTAATAGAGAATGCTTTAGGAAAATATGCAATGGGGAGCACAGTTGTTTCCCATACTGTGTAGTGCATCTGCTGTTGCTTACTGCTCTGCTCTGTCAACATGTCAAAAGTGCTGTTGCTTTCCCAAAGCTGCTCTTGCTTTTTTTTTTTTAAGGCTCAATGGTAACCCAGTGTGTTACTGTACAATAGGAAGATATCTGTCTGTTTGCCTGCCTGACCACTCATTGCTAGTCAAATTCCGAGTTTCCACCATTTAATGCTCTGTCTTATTTTGATCTATATTTGATTTATAATGTCTCATAAGCAGAATGTACCACAATGGAAGGGAAGCCATTTATTTTTGAAGGAAGAGTAGCAGTGTAATCGCCTCTGAAAGCTAAAGTCATTTCATACGGTGTATGGCTACATGAAAATGACAAGCTTTGCTGAAATTTTCTTGCTTAGGGATCATGGAATTGCATTCTTTCAGGAATATTTCTGAAAAATATTGCTAAAAATGTTTTAATTGAAACTACAGAGGAAAGATTCCAAACTCAAAGCTTTAAGACCTAAGTCTTTATTCATAATATTGTTAAAGCATGGATAGATAGAACATATTTTCTCACTGTTACATCCCAGCCATATACTTTAGAGACCATTTTCAGAGCTGTTCAATCTTTGACCTCCCTGCTGAAAGTGCCAATAAGATAGTCTATTACTGTTAGTGGAGGTGGTGGATTTTGTGCTGAAAAAGAGCCAATTTAGTTCACATAGGATAAGCAAAAGTGTATCCTTTACAAGGTCATTATTATGGATGTGATGAGAAGAACTAGAATAAGAAGAGGTGACCTAAACCATCCTTTTTGGAATTTTAAATACAAACTAATGAACTTTTAAAATAATTTCATGCTTCTGTGCATCTTAAATAGATCACCTATACAATAAATGTATTAATAATATGCACATATCTGCCTGCCTGCCTGCCTTCCTTCTTCTGTTTCATTGCCTAATGATTGTAGGGAAAACATGTGTTGTAATGTAACTCACAGTTAGGATCAGTCTTTTCCTTTAGCACACAGCAGCTTTGCATAGCAATCACGTGATTCTATTTTATGTAGCTACTTATTACTGCTTCCCATTATCAGGCTAAAAAGCACCATATTTAGCAGGTAGTCATTCTTCTTCCAAAAGACAGACCCAAACATCTGGAGTTTCCTACTTATTGCTCAAGGCAAGGATAACCTGGGGATGGCATCTTTTACTGGACCAAACTCATAGTTGGGAGAGATTTTAGACAAGCTTTCAAGTACAAAGTACTCTGAAAGTTGATTATGTCAGTAATATAGTTAAAATGCTTTTATTAAATTCAAGGCCAATAGCAGTTATAAACAAATACTCTAAAAAGCTGTAACAGAATACCAACCCAATATTAGATACAGATGTTACAATATGTATTAATGACCACATCTACATATCAATTACCATTAAAAATGATTGGAGTACTTACAACTGGACCATCCTATACTGGCTGGCTCTAGCAGATCAGCTCACATTAACAAAGAAACCCTCTTTCTTGTTCTATTTTACCTGGTTGGCAATTTCCACACATACCTGTCTTCTTATTCCTAGTACCCAAACCTCCTTTTTATTTCTTTTGTTTATACCTGGTGCGTTTCCCCTGGACCTCTGGGAGCCAAACTGCTAGATCTAGGGTTGCCAACTCTGTTTGGCTCTTTTCTAGGAGGTTTCCGACATGCCAACACCCTCGCAACATAAAATGCTAATGTGCTTGCATGCTTGCGTATACCATTTACAGTTATGGTGTGTAGACTTGACATCAGGAAGGCAAATGCACATTACTATTACATTTTAAAAACCCATTGGACTACTATGTAAATTGGATTCAACATTTAATATTTATTATCATGAGTGCCCCATCATTTATCTCCCAGGTGATTCTCAGCTGTCTCCTGGAGATTTATATCTAATTCCTGGAGGCTCTTGGAGGGTTGGGAACCCTGCCTTGATCTCTCTCTTCCCACCCCAGCCTATCAATCTCCCAATTCTTTTTCTGATTGTTTCATTTCTGATGGAATCTCACCAACTGCCTGCAAGTAATGAGGCTAGCTGTCATATTCATATATCACCTTTCTTGAATTTCAGTACCTCTGCATGTTTAGGGATGGAGACCATGAATGTCTCAAAAAGACTGACTTTCACATATAAGAAGATTCCTTTGATATAGTGGCTTCAAGTTGCTTGTACCTACTGGAATCACTTGCATCCCCTTTATAGTATAAGTTTCCATTGAGATCTGTTGCAACTAACTTCCACCCTACATATTTAATTTCTTCAAGGTCATCTGTATACTAAGGGGTCTACAAATACAATATAGGAAAAGAAGACATTTGGGACCACTCTATAAGTGGTTGAGGAAGACAAAAATGTTAATATTTCATGAGACAGTACTATCACTAGGAAACATCTAAACTAATTTTAGCTGATCTGATATGGCGTTTGCTTAAAAGGAGGCCAAACTTCACAAAATGATAGGCAGAACCTGAAAAAGTATACTTTTCATTTCCCAATCAGAAACAAGAATTATAAAATAACCATCCTCATGAACTGAGTTCATTACCACCTGGAACAGGTTCATTACCACCAATATTGCCATTGTAGATATAACACTCCTTGATATAGAAGGTTAGGTGGATTACTTGCTTAATCCTGTACAGCAGATACTATGTTCATTCCAAAACTGGTTAACTTCAGTTCTAGGCTAAAAGGATTCAGTAAATAGCACCGGGAAGTCAGGGAGGTGTATTGTGGATACCACAGCTATCTTTAACTATACAGAGAAAGCAAGAAGTTTGTATTACTGTGAGACTGTCTGAAATGATTCAGAGAACTAAAAATGAAAAAGCAGGATAAAACACAAGCATCACAAGTAAATTAGATTTACACAAGTAAATCAAAAACCTAAGAGAACATTTCATAGTGTTTAATATTTTTTATGAACACACAACACTCCCTGCAATTTTAGTTTCCTTGTGGCAATGATGGGGAATTCTTTAGTGAATAAATATTTAATAGCAATTACTCAATCTGGAAGGATTAGAGCAGGTAGATGTGTGCTAATACAGAAAAACATATATTTCTTATTTCTAGATTAAGCCATTTAGCTTCTAGATTAGAATCCATTAAGTTTCTAATCCATTAAATTAGAATGGCTTCTAAACTATTACAGTTCTAGATTAGGTTTCTAGATTAGGCCACTTTCTTTTTCAGTTGTTCCTCCCTCCCTAAATCTAGCACTGACTAGGCACAGTATTTCAAATATTGTGTACCTGAAAGTATTTCAGGTTAAATATAGAACAATGTAATCCAAACTCTGCTACTATAACTACAGATTAGTTGTTGGGTATAAAACCTGCTGATCCTTAGGGAAGGCTTGAAGGACAGTTTGCCTTTAATAGCTTCATGTTTTGCCAGAACATAATTCACTTTCATTTCTGTCAGCAGTCTCATCACTGTGGGAGTATGACTTTCATGAAAAGGACTACCTTATATTTTTTTATTGTGTGAACTTAATTGATTGAAGCATAGGAGAAGAGAATAGAACCACAAAACCATATCACTTGGCCCTCTATCCCCAGTAAATATTTCTGTTAAAAATAAGATGACAGGATATGCATTTGTGGGTGATTTTTACAAGCCTATTAAAAGGCAGCAAGCCAAAGGGCAAGTGACTTTAAGGAACAGGAGTCTACAAGAATACCCTGGAAATACAGTTCCGGAACTGAAGTATAAGATATTATGCAAATACATTGTACAAATCTTTCAGAAAATTATTTCTGTGAGTAGCACCATTAAAGACTGTAGGATATTCATGGATGTAATGCCTGCTTAACCAAATAACCTGCAGGTTCAGGTCTGAACATTTAGGAGGGGTATTGAGACAAATGTTTAGCAGATCATATTGCCAGAAGTATGACATTAGTAATAGTCAGACAAGACTAACTAGATTTGCTGGTTGTTGGCACAGGCTAAGTACAGATATTCAAAAAGCCTGAGGCTGAATAGATTCAATTTTTGCAGGTTAGTGAACCAGCAAGCAAGTGGATAGAGATTCACTTTTGATTCAGGAAATGCAGACATATGCCTGCAGTAGCTTAGGCCAGAAGCCAGAGGGCAGTAGAGGGAGCCCTCCCTTTCCTTCTTCAGTGCTGAGCTGAGGGGGGGGAGGGGTGTGGCCAGGCCTTGGCAGGCCACTATGATTAGGGAGGGGTTTAAGCCCCCAACCTGGCCTGCAAAGTCCCCAGCTGGAGTGTATTTGGAGGGGGAGTGGGAAGCAGGCCTTACCAGGCTTTGGACCTGCTCATGGGGCAAGGAGTGTTGCCAGACCCTGGTCCCTGGCTAGCACTCTGAGGCAAGGGGTGGGGAGGAAGGGAGGAGCTGCTTGTGTGGGTGCATGCATCTGTTGATGGTACTGGATGATACTTGTTTGTTCCAGCAGATCTGCTGCCACCTTCTTCTTATCCAGCTAGTTAGTGCTTCATATTTTCCCAAATCTCATACTGACAGCACTGACAGGTCCTATTCATTGCAAACCTGGCCAGTTCTCACACCTCTCTCTGTCACCTGTTGAACACTGGCAGATTGTGGGACTGGAAAGCTGCACTCTAACCAGGCTCAGTAACTGATGTGTGGAAGCAATCACCAGCATTATTTGCTGGGTAGTGAAACTTCATTTGATATGAAGGTTTCAGGGTGGGAGATGCAGCTGGGATGCCTGCACTTGAATGGCTTTGAAGCAAGGCAGCAGGGAGCTTATCAGAACGCAAAGCTTATCAGCCCATCAAGCTGCTTGTTGATTTCAAAAGAAAAAAAAAGTGGCTCTCTCATTAGTTCAAGTTCTTCTTACCTGCAGGGTGCAGGCATTTGTAAGACATTTGCAAGCCACTGGCTTCTTGCTCAGCCATGCTGGTCCCCACACTCTTTCTCCCTCTCAGCAGCTAGAATGCAACTGGAAAACAGAGCTATTAGCCTCATCCCGTTTAAGAAACAAAAAGGCTAAATAGAGCTCCTAGACACACACACTGCTACCACTAATAATCACAGCCATGCAACTCTAGATCTTAGTGGGAGAAATAAATGTACCCCTTCCCTCTGTGCTCTTCCACTGTGATGGGAAGACTAATGCCTATATACAGAATCCCAGAGATTAAGTAAAGTGCTTGGCAAAGGCCTGGATGTTCGGTGTGCAGCAGGAGGAGTGTGGGGAGGGTGGCAAAGGCAGCGAGAGAAAGCAAGAGAGCCACAAACCTCAAAGAGACCCAAGAAGAAGGGAGGGAGAGCTGCAGCCCTGGCTTGCTGACAACATCCCCAGCTAACCTGCTGATCAGTTCCAGAAAGCCCTAAGTGACACTGTTCTGTCTGCCTCCGTTCCAGTGAAATTGGAGACATACACACATAGATACCTCTCAGTATTAGCTAGCATGGGGGTGGGGAGAGGAAGGATGTGGCCAGATACTGGCAGCCTGAGGCAAAGGGGGATCCTAGCTGACATCCTGTGGGTGGGAGAGAGGAGGGAGGAGTGGGGGGGGAGGGGGCGACAGAGGATCACTGCTTGAGCAGCAAATGGGGAGTGTGGAGTGGGGCAAGGGGAAGTCTGTCAGATGCTGCTGTGCCCTTGCCAGGCCAACCGTGGCTGCAATCCCCACACCCCCTTCTCAGCCAGCCAGAGCAGTGATAGTGCTCCAGCTATGGATGAGAGGGGCAGGGCCAGCCCTGTTCTCTGAAGCAGATAGCACAGCCCATACCAGGGCTGCAAAGCATACTGGGATGCTGGGGGACTCTGATTTAACTTAAACCAGGAATGGGGTCTATGATAGAAGCTCCATAAACTGGTCCAACCTCAATCAGTTAAGTCTGATTCTACATTAAACCAGGTTTACCTTAACCCAGTTTTATCCATTTTGAAACTGGCTTGTGTACACTGAACTTTTGTTCTGTTACAGGTTTAAACCAGTTTCTGATGACTTAAGCTGGTTTATGTGTAACTTCTGTCCCTAGCCACGATATATTTGTTTTGTGGGCTGTGCTGTAAGGAAGGCATTCTCTTGTGAGAAGGGTTTTAGGCCTTATCTTCCTCCCATTTAAGTCAATAAGAGGTTTGTAACATATTTCAGAGGAAGTGAGGCTGTATCCATAATTTGCCAACAGTATAGCAGGAGAATGAGAAATTAATTTTAATTTCTAGTCTGCCTTGGCAGCTCTCTGCTGTACTGACAATATGTGGTCATACTGAGACCAGCTGTTTGGAAAGAAATTAATCCGCTTCCGCAAGATTTTGGAGAGGACAGGTAGTGTCTGGCAGTGCTGGCTGCTCTCCAGAAATGTCTCCGTCTTTGTGCAGTTTCCTGCCAGTGTGTTTCATATATTTGGAAACCTTGTTAAGGCACAAGGAAACAAAAGCTTGTCTGCTGCAGTGAGAATCAGGAACTTACTGGTTTCCCTTTGACAGCTGCCCTTTTTTCCTGTGACCATTGCTTAATAAATGCAGAAAAAACCTTGTTCTCTTCACCTATCTTCCTCATTTCTCAGTTCTTTTATACCTCTGCTTGGTGGATTGTTTCTTAAGATCATAAACTTATTTTGGTCTTTAAAGGACTTGCACAACAGGAGCAAATCTTGCTACACATTTTAATAAATGTACCCTGTGCTTTCTACACTATTCTCCTTTGCTTACTTCTGGCCCTCTATGTTCCTGCCTAATGCAGCTGGTTGAAAAGTAGGAAAATGGATTACTTTCACTTGAGTTCATTTAACTGAAATGAGAAATGTCAACATTTTGAAGTTTTTTTCTATTTCAGAGTTTGAGAGGGATCTACTTTCTTTCCTTTTTTGATATATATTTTTTACAAAATAATGTACATAAATTAAAAAAACAAACAAAAAGCAAGCCTTACTGACAACTGGATATTGGGCAAATGAAACATTTGAAAAAAACTACAGAAAGGACATAACAAAAATTATATAAAAATGGACATTCTTTGAAAAATTCTGCTTTGAAAAAGAGGCTGTTTTAGCAATAAGAAGCACCACCTTCGAGTGCAAAAAATCTGCTGCTCTGGGCTACTTCACAGCCATAGTAACTTTATGTGGGTCCTGTGCTTGCTATTCCTGATTGTAGTCAGCCAAAATACTGTTGCTTCATAGATGTGTGCTCAAGGTAGAGGGATAAGACTTCCTTTGGGTTCCTTCTTTTCCTCCCATTAAGGAAAAGTGTTAATATCCTTTTGCCTTCTCATCTATTAAATGGAATAATAAGCTTCCACCAGCTGATCCAGGATTGAGCCAAGTAACTTGTGTTTGATTATTGCTTATTTTTGAGAAAGGCACCCCGTCTTGTTTTCCCCATGAAGAGATGAAGAATCTCACTAGCTCCCTTAGTAGTGTTTCAAAGGTTAATTACCCTCGCCATTGTGCTTTATTTCTCATTAGAATTTGACCAGCTTCAATATCCAGCCACTGATCCTTATTATGTTTTTCTTCAGTTTCATTATCTTTATATATGAAAACCAGCATTAATTATAAACAAAACATTCTAAGATAGCTCATTGGCCTGTGAATCACCACATCCTGAGTTGCAACAACTCCCTTCTTTTGTCCTTGCTCCCTCTCCTCCCAACATTTTTGTATAAGCGGGGCAGACTCCTTTTAAAACTTTTGAGTCTAAGTGGGTTCGGCTGCAACCAATTGTCTTTCTAGGGCTAGGTAAATATTGCTTTAAAGGGCTATCTGCAGAAGGCATAGAGAAGCCTATATACCTTCTTACAGAGTGCTGTGAAGAAAATTTTCCTTCCTATATCAACACAGATTATGTATGAGCTGTGGTGGTGATAATTCCAAGGGACTATGAGCAGAATTGTCTTTCTAGATTGTGGAGCATCTGTAGAGCCTTATGTTCTTCTTGCTTCTAGGGAATTGGTTGAGAATCTGCCCAGCCATGAAGATCACTGACCATATGGTGCAGCAAATCTTTCCTGTGAACTTAGATACAGATTCCTTGCTCAGACTCCTTGGGCCTGCCCACATGTGAATTTAAGTGGGCTTAAATTTAATGCACATTAAGATAATGCACATTAAGTATTTTTGGTAGGTGTCTACATGTGCTGGGACTCGGAAATAAATTTAGTTGCAGTTCAGTCCAGCCCTGCCATGTGCCCCTGTGGCCACTGGGAGGTGCTCCAGCCTCTGGTCACATGGCTGCCAGCACTTGGCAGGCATCTTAAAAGCACACCCTCCACACTGTGACCTCTGGGCTGATGCTTCTTGTGCCAGAGCAGCAGCATGACAGACACCGACAGCACATGGTTGCTCTGTTCCTGTCGCAGCTGCACTTGCCAGCCCTTGCTGCCCCAACTCCTGGACCTGACACCCACAAACAGGGTTCCCTGCTTCCCAGGGCTGCTGCAGCTGTCCTGCTTACCTGCTGTTGTTCCATGCACTTGCCACTCAGCCACCTAGCACCACCTGACTCCCTCACCCACTCTGGCTGCCTGCTGGATGACTGGTACATGGCCTTCTGGGGCCCCTGCAACCACACAGCTTCTCCCACTAGCCTCAGCGACCAAGGACTCCAGGATGCCACAGCTGGGATCACCATCATCTTCTGTCCTACCAGCTCTGCTACCTCTGGGACTACTGTGCCAGCCAGCCGTGGTGGCAGCATGCCATGCTGTAGGAATGGGATGATGACCAGTGGGTCAACATGTTCTGGATAGCCTGAACCACCTTTGAAAACCTGCTGTGCCAGCTCCATCCCCACGTGGAGCACCAGGACATGGAGAAGTGCCCAACTGTCCCTGCCAACATCCACCTGCCCCACTGCCCACACATGCCCTACCCCCTGCCCATGCCCCAGCACCACTTTAGAACATGCACATGCTTGTAATAAAAACCTTTATTCCCCTCACAACCCCCACCCCATCCCCCCACCTCCCTTCTTAACTAACAGAGTCCCCCTCCCCAACACACAGAGCCCCTCCACCACCCTCCCCACCCGCTAACAATACAAGCCCTCCTCCCAAAATGAAAACTATATACATCCATCTCAGTCCTTCTCTGAGACTTGGAGTGTGGGGCTGTGTGGTGGGGATGCCCAGGGTGCGGAGCCTGGTGGCAGGGGGCCACCACCCTGGCTGCAAACAGTTCCTCCACAGTTCCAGGGGTTGTGGTGAATGGCAGGGGTTCCTGCAGGCAGGAGATGGTGGAAACTCTACTCTGAAGTCCAAGTGGGCTGTTGTGGGCTGGCAGACAGGATCAAGGAGCTCTGCAGGGCCAGGGCTGTGGGTTCAGTGTGTGGGAGCCTGCACATGGGTTGCTGGATCAGCTTGATGCGGTACTGCTCCAAGGCCTCCAGCTGGGCCAAGTACCCTCTGTGCCAATCCAGGCCAGTCTCCTGGGCAATATCTTCATCCCACCAGGCCAAATCCTGTGCCTCCCACACTTGCTGCCCAGTTCTCAACCACCACCACCAGCCACTGGAGCAGGAGGGTCCAGTCCCTGGTGCACTGCTGGAACGTCTGGGTGGCACTAGTGGCAGATGGCAGTGACCTTGCTGTGGCAGTTCTGCAGGGCCCTGCATCCTCTCCCCTGCATCCAGATTTTTGCCCTGCAGAGGCAAGAGGCAGAAGCCTTTTGTGTGAGTTTGCAACATTTTGCACAGGTAAGATGCGCTGCCTGGCCTCAGATTGGACAGTGGCCATGCATGGATGTCCAGGGACCATGGTAAAGTGTTCATCCAGAGCTGCGACCAGGCAGCCATCGGCCAAGCCTCCCAACTTTGCTTCCTCCCCTGGAGCCAGTGGCCCACTTGATGCTGGCTGCAGGCAGCCTGCTTGCCCTTCCCCCTTCCCAGGGCAGGTCAGGCCAGGCCAGTCTGCTGTTAGCACCTAATGCTGCAGCTTCAGACCTCCCTTCCCTGCTGTGCTCTGCTGTGCTGCTGCCCTGCTGCCCTGCTCATGGCACCCGGGCTCAGGGTGCGTGGTGCTCCTGGACAACTGGAGTAAGGGGCTGGCTGTACCCCTACACTCCTCACAAGGGGCCTCTGTGGTGAGGCACTACAGTGCTGGCCCCCACCCATTTTGCCACTGTGCCTCGAGCATTTCCTTGCTGTGCATACGCTGGGTAGTAAGCAATGAGCTGTTTGTGCAGGCAGAGGCTGTGTAGGCAGAGGCTGCTGAACCTGCTGGAGCCCTTGGGACATTTGCATTCCTGGTTCAGGACCCTGAGCTATGATGGTTCTGGGGTGAAGCCTGGGCTGCCCCACAACCTCTGCCACCGTCTGGAGGGCTACTTGTCACAGTGCTACATGTTCTTGCCCCCCTCTGCTGAGGAAGACATTGTTGCCAGCATTGACATCTTCCTCAGTGTGTGAGAGGCCTGTGCCTTCCCAGCTGTGAGGACAGGAGTTGCTCAATAAAATTTTGAATGGTGTCCCATCTCTCTGCATGCTCTGTGGGGGGAACCTGCAGCCAGGGGTATGCAGGTGGGCCAGGCAAGGAGTAGGGCAGGGGCAGGGGCAAGGGCAGGGCTGGGAACTGGGGGGGCCATCTCCCAGTGCAGGGCTTACCGTGTATCTGGGGCTGCCAAGGCTGGTGACCTGGCATGGGGGTCCCCATCAATAACAGCATCCAGCTGCACCCAGTGTCCACAACCTGTGGTGAGCAACAGGCTGGTACCTGGCCAGGCCCCTCCCTGGGGAGCAGCTGCTGCTGCTGCTGGCTTGTGGTGGTGTGGCTGGCCACTCTTCATGGCTGGATCTGGTGTTGGACTGAGGGATCCCTGAGCTGCCAGTGGATGCAGCAGCTGGGGAGGTGGGTGGGGAAGGTCACTGAAGGCCCAAGGTCCCCTCCTCTGGTGATGCATGAAGGGCATGGTGTTTTAGGCCTGACTGGACTGATGATTTAAATTTGTCATGGTCACCTACTGTGCCTGCAAGACCTTGGCCTTCATGCAGAACTGCTATACTGTCTATGAGTGGTCTCACGTATGTATCCCAGCTGAAATGGCTTCATAAATGTTGGCGCCCAGCGCCTGTCCTGTGCGAGCTGTCTCTGAATGTTGGCTCTGCCCCAGAGTGCCACAAAGCTGTGCACCTCCTCCCAGGTCCAGTTGAGGGCCTGGGCACTCAGGATGGTTGCAGGCTCATGGGTGGAGCTGGGGCTTGACAGGGATTATGTGATGGACATGGTCCCTATGCTATATCTCCAGGCCGCCATGTGGCTGTCCAGAGGGTTGCCAGGGCACCCACGACAGGGGCACAGCCAGGGATGGGGAACTATGTGGTAGAGGTGCTTCACCACAGTGCCTGCACAGAGACAGAGCTGGGGTTGAGCAGGATCAGGGAGCAGGTGCTCACCCTGCTACCATAGAGAGCAGGGCCAACAGCCCTGGCGAAAATCTTAGGGCTGGGCAAGGGATGCAGCAGGCTGCAGCCCTTTGCAACATTCACCAGTGGGCAAGGAGCAGCTCTAGCTAGGGGGCAGGATGGGCAGGGGCTGCCTGAGTCCTGTCCAGGGGGGCACACAAGGGCTGGTGGGCTCCTGCAATGAGCACTGACTCCTCTCTGTGCTGTGTACCCCGAGGCACAAAATGGCTGGAGGCTTTTATAATCTGCAGCTAGGGGCTGCCAGACAGTAGCCCACCCCTGGAGGAGGAGAGATGGCCCACCAAGAGCCCTGAGGCTGGGCTCTGACCTAGGTCTAAAGCCCCTGCATTAATTAACACTTCCACACGTGCATTAACTAATTGCTCCTAAATTTGATACTTGCTTTATTCAGGTATCAAATTTAGGCACAATAAGCCTAAAATCACCATTTTTTACTGTGCATTAAGGGCGCACTTGTGTAGACGTGTGCCCTTAATGTGTCTTAAACTGGGCTAATGCACATTAAATGCCCATGTGTAGACATGCCCCTTGAATCCTAGAACTATTCCTCCCATAGAAAAGAACATAGCAATGTTATAAGGCAGCTACACAAAATTCATAGTACAGGGGCCAGGATTTACTCTTAAGTATAATTCTTAGAAACTTTCAGGAAGAGAGAAAATTTCAAAATAATTTTTAAATAATTCAGTATGTTAGTCTTTAGGATCTACCTGACCATCTTTCTTGGCCTATTAAAGCATTTGGTTTCATGCTAAGTGAACTTCAGTGTGATTTTAGTATATATTAAGATGGATATTCATAGTCCATCTTAAACAAAGATATGTATTACAGAAATTGCTACAAGCTACAGATACACATAAAAAAACTTCTGAAGAGCTTGAGTCCCAGCTTTATCTTCTTTGTTTACCAGTAACAGTAACCTGTTTCACATTCTGAACAGAATGCAGAAACATCTGGTGGCTTAATAATATAGGGAAATATATCATTTTGTTGTCCCAAATCTCTCAATATATTAACAATTAATAAAAGCTACTGTTGTATTCTGAGAGATAGTGAGGTCAAACTTTTACAAAAATTTTCTGGATTTAGAGAACTGAAGGAATTATTTTATCTCTTTGCAATGAAAAAAAGATGAGTATATTCCCTCCTGCTTTATAAAGTGACCTAATTAGCAGAGAAATCCAAACAGAGCAGAGGGTGCTTGATCAATATTTTTAGGATGGCTTCCCTCATGTCCAGCAGCCTGGGGGTTGGGCTAGGAAATTCAGAGTTAAGAGCAGGAACTTTTACTGCTTGAGCTAAGAGTCAAAACTTTGGGCCTGGTGGCTATAAAAATTATTTTTGTCTGCGAACCAGCAGACACTGGATATATATTGCATACCAGCTGGTTGCATTGGTACAAAACACAAAAAGTCTTATTGACTCTGGTAATATTTTTTATAGACGCGCAGATGAATTGTGCCTTAGTTTCTATTAACAAAAGTTAAAAAGTGTGCACTTCCAATAAATAGGAGAAAGCTTTAACATTTTCATAGTCTTGCTTTGTCCATGCTGTTTTTTCCCATTGTGTGATGTCAGATCTCTTTCCTTATATATGAAACACTTTTGATATCTTCCCACAACCTCTCTGCTTTAGGTCCGTGCTTTAATCAATAACAAATTGTTTACAGCAGGGGTGGGCAAAATGTGGCCCACGGGCTGGATGCAGCCCGCCAGGCCATTCCATCTGGTCCATGGGGCCCCTAAATAATGTATAAAATTAATATTTATTTTCTCCTGGCTGTCTGTCATGTGGCCCTTGATGGCTTGCCAAAACTCAGTAAGTGGCCCTCCTAAATAATTGCTCACCCCTAGTTTACAGCCACTGCTACTGGTAGAGTCAAAGTCAATGAAAGGACTAAGAAAAGGCAGAGTTCACTTTTCAAAAGACTCTGTTCAAGATCGGATTTTTTTTTAAAGTCTTTTGCTCTGTTTTATTCCTGGCTCAAGGGGTTTTCAAGTTGATTCATTCCATGATTTACCAGTCATTTAGGAACTGCGGGTTCATTTTGCTTTAGGGAATTAACTCACTCTGCAGGGAATTAACTCACTCTGCTGCTTAATTTGGCCTCTTAAATTTTATTACTCACTCCTCTTCACATTTATGAACTGCCAGGACTGCCTGCCTTCTGAAAAATGTGCGCCTTGTGTTTGGGCTAAATCCTGGCCTTTTACATTGCTCTGCAAATGTAATGGAGCCGTAGACCAACTTGGTCTCTGCAATAAGGAATTCTCTCAGTACCAGAGGGAATTCCCCAGTTTTATGGTGCTGGTAAAACAACCTTCACTGCTTCCTCCTCACAGCAAGGGAAATAAAGTATTGGGGGAAGTAAAAGTGGGATTATTCTGAGAAACCATTCTGGGAGCTGTTTGACCTGACCTCTAACAGTCCCTAACACACTAGGTACAAAGCTGTTCATAAGCCGCTCTGGGATGTTGTCAAGAATCAAGGTCATTTGATCAAAAAAGTTTCCATCTAAGACTTTTTTCAGATTTCTACTTAAAAGTGAAGACATAAATCTGTTCCCCCCCCCAGAATTTGTACATATATATGCAAATGCAAAAGGTTTGTTTTTGACAACTTTTTTTCCTGTTTTCATTAAGAAAATGCCCCAAATAAAAATATTGTTTACTTGGATCTTGGTTAATGTTCAGATGTTGCTTACCAAATAATCAATTTTCAGATTTTCACTGTTATAAGAAATAACTAGAAAAAATATTGAAAATAACCATTTATATGGGATTGTTTGACATGAAGCCCTTTTTTAATGGAAAATAATCTTTTGAATGAAATTTTCAAGCTGGCTCCACTCTTTTTAAATCCGTAAGACTACAAAAGGAATTTTTTGTGGTAAAAGCTTTCTGAAGTGTGTGATATTATAACTGAGGTGTATTCTGAAATTGGGGATATCAACAGAAATAAGGGGCACTTGGAGGGAAGCATGATTTGTACTTATAGTGCAATGATTTAAACTTAAAATGATTATAACTGAGAACACATTATCATAGTTTTGTATGAGCTAGATACATTTTTAGTATGAGCTAGATAGCTAATAAGAAAGGATGCTTCATGTACTTTGTCTGCTATAAATATCTGCATAAACTGAACCAAATGAAACTCTTGTATAACTTTACTTGTGAAATAGCTTGTCTCAAACAGTTTCAGCAGATGGAGCTAGTGTGCTTCTAATCTGTGATGTCTCTACCTTGTATAAAAAAGATTAACATGAGAGATGATAGTACTGAAGCTGGGTATTTTATGGGGGGGGGTCATCTGATGAAGATTTTCCTCTAACTTCCCGAAAGAGTGACCAATATAACTGGGAATCAACAGTCCTGTGTCTGGTAAGACAACTGAAATCATTTGCGGCTGGTGCTGATTACTAGATATGACAAAGTAGGAAACATAATGAAGTAGTCCTTGACAAAGTTTTCCTAAGATTCTGTTGTTACTCTGTGCACCCCATACACAAGCTTACAGTGCATAATACGGTACATATTAATTGTACGACAAAGATCCTTCCAAGCCTAACAGCCCATACAGCTGGTCTGGTCAAGGCACAACAATTTTCATAGCCAATAGCATACAAGGGAGCGATATGGTTATCATTATATCCAGTCACCTCTGAATGACAAAGTACCCATTTACAGCTGTGTTGACTGAGAGTAAGGAAGGGAAAAGAACAGTAGCCTTTAGCATAAGCCTAGATGAGGGTTTGAAATCTGATCCCACATGCCCAACAGCTGTGGATGCCCAGTAAGAATTATTTAGAAAAGGTGCAAAAAACCCTTGAAGCCTTGTAGGCCCAGTTCGATGCTGAATTATATGGAGACAACTTCACAGAAGTCAATGAGAATTTCACCCATTCGTCCTGGGGCTTAATTTGGAAGTTAGTATACATTCTGTAAAGATAAAACCATATCAACACTGGGAGTTGTTATGTGCATGTTAGACAAACATTTTCTGTGGTGGTTTAGACAGGGGTGATCCAGCGTTGACCAGGGAGTTGGAGTAAAGGGCCTCTTGTGGTCCCTGCCAGCCCTTTTTCTCTATGATCCTATATCCATTATTATTCATTCAGACTGTAACTGAGAACAGAAAATTACTTCTCAAGTGGAACAAAATTGCTGTTCTCTTTACTTCTTATGTCATAAATGCCTACACTCAAATCCTAACTTCATAGTTCAAAGAGCTTTTCTAGTCTCATTATACCCATGTATGGTTAACAGAAAGAATCAATTGACATCTCTGTGTATATCACAACACCTGTTTTCCCTTTAGAGAGAATTATTATTAATTTTGGAGAGTCAAACTACCTTCTTGTATAGTTCACCCCCTGTGATGATAGCTCTCACCAAACTATGGTGCTGACTGACTTTAGTGTGCAAATTCGGTCAATGTTATTATACCCAGTAAAGGCCCAGCCCTTTATTAAACCATCACAATTCAGGCATATAGAGAAAATAATTTCTTAAAGGATGGTTCACTCATGGAATTATCTGCCCATTTTGATATCCAGCTCAGTGATGCATTATTTGCTTGATCACAGTGGTAGGACATAGCAGGTTGGTCATAGTATATTTGTTCATGTGTCAGGAAGAAGAGGGATTGTCTTTTCTTTACCTCCATGGAACTGCCTTTACTAAAATTGTTTGGCTTCAATGTTTGTGTGCTCGTATTTGAATAGCTATCATTAATAACTAACAAAATGCTAACAAGAGGAAGTTCTTCATTGTAACAGTGTGGCTGGTTACCCATATACTGGAATATACTGGGGCTGTTGATTGCTTCTTGCTGGGCATAAATGAGTTTCGAGGAACCTTTTTTGGACAAAAAAGCAAGGCGATAAATGTTTGGAGAAAAACAATTTTTTTTCAAGTCTGGAAAGAAGTTGTGTGTGTGTGTGTGTGTGTGTGTGTGTGTGTGTGTGTTATTTTTTTTAAAGTTCCATACTGTAGGAGGAGCAATGATTTTGGGCACTACCCAGAGCACATATATTCTATTGTGGGGAGAGGTAGTATACAGCCATTCATATTCCCAATAACTCTATTTGAGATCATGGAAAAGAAATGAGTTATGAGCAATTTCAGAGGCTTATGCAGTATTGGTGCCAAACTGTACTTGCTCTGTCGTTCTTACATTGTGATTTACTGTAGTCCATTATTAGTGCAGTGTGTGAAACCTTCCAAACCATCATTGGTCATTGTTACAGAAACATACCACTGACAAGCAACTGATGGAAAGAAAGGTTTTTATTATTGTACTGTTCTCTTCTTGTTACCCATTTAGCCCATCAGAACCTGTAGTTTTAATGATTCCAAACTCGTGAATGCCTGAGCAAATCTCAACATATATACATATTAATATCTATGCATAATCACACTACTTGAGATGTCTGCATATAGGATACAAAGACACAGTTAACACCATATGCTTATTTTCTTTTAAATTGATAGCCTCAAAAATTTAGACTTCTCTAGGTCCAATATAACATGGAACTCTACTTTTGAATTCATGAAGTTTAGAATGTAATTACATAATTGATTCCTGTTTGAGTATGGTTAATTCAAATTCAGTTATTCTTCAGTTATTCTTGTGACGAGAGAAATTTTGGAACTTGTTATTACCACAACAGGGGTCAGCAGCTCAGCTTTTATGAGGTATTGGCTATACAGCTCCCAGTGGACAGAGTCCCTGACATATATGGAGATGAGCATAGTATTTAAAAAGACAGACTAGGGCTCTGCACCTTCCAGAATACAGTCCTTTGTTTTAGCTAATGTAATGACTAGTACACTCAGTTGGAAATAGAAGGATTCCAGATCTTTTACTCCTCACATCCCCTCAGAGTCTCAACCCATAAAATGGGCATCATGATGCCTTCTTCTTTTTGTGAAAACTTTGAGATCAATGTGTAGCCTGGGTACATCCAAGGGGTGTGCCCTGTCCTCTGATGGCAGTGGTGGTGGTCAGGCAGGGTGCTGAGGAAGGGGTCAGCTACTAGAGCAGCTTCCTCCCCTCTCTATAGAGCTATAGAGACCAAATACTTAACTATGTACAATTTATTACAAGAATAAATACAGATGCTTAATATAAAACATAAAATATTTACAAGGCTTAACATATAATACTATATATAATATTCCACAATTCACATATAATACCAAATTTGAACCAAATGACTTACAACCTATACAAAAACAATTAACACATAGGGATATTAACCTATATAACCCAAGTAACTTAACCATAATATTTCTTTAAACCTTCACAAATAACAATATCAAAATACACATTGAGACATTAAAACACATAAATGATATAAACCCCTTTAAAGAATACCCCTAGCTATATGGCCCTTAACACAACAACCTCAAAATAGGGAGTGCACTCAGCACCTTCCCGAGGGGCTTCCCTGAAGCTCCTCCCCTTTAGGGCCCTGGGATATGGACATGCCCCTCCTGCAATGGAGGGTGGAGGTGGCAGACTCTCCTCACCCGTGTCAGCCTCCCCTGTGGGGCTCACTTCCCCAGCAATTCATGCTTCCTCTCTGGAGAAGTCAAGGCTTATCCCCTGGTGGCTGATTCTGCAAGAGCCTCTGCCCAGCGTTGCCTTTGGCTCTCCTTGCACTGGCACCCAGGGCTTGCTCTCTCTCTCTCATAGGAGCCAAGCCCTTACAGGCTCCGACTCCCTGGTCTTCCCTTTCCTGGGCCCTGCTCTGGGCACCAGGGCTCTTTTAGTTAAAAGTGGAGCCACACTGCGGGGCTCTCTTCACTTGGCCTAGGGCCAGGGCTAATGTAAGTAGCTGCAAGCTGCTTCCGAGGTGGCTCTCTGTGCACTGACCTGTGCACCGGGTGAGGCCCATAAACTGCTCTCACTGCCAACTCTCTGTGTGCCAATCTGCCTACTGTGTGGGGCCTGAGCAGCCTCGAGCTGCTCCCAGGGCCAGCTCTCCATGTGCCAATCTGCACACGGACTGCCCAGCCACTTGCTATATTCACAGGCTCTAACTGCATTGAGTGGCTCCTACAGCCTGATTCCCACCTGACAATTCATGCATTGCTGAAGCTCAAGCAGGGTCCTGAAGATGGCCATCTCTGGAGCTCCTCCCTCTTCTACATCCCTTGTCATCTTCCCAGACTGCTGAGCACCCTCCCCTTTTATACTCTTCAGGGACTCTACCCACGAAGTTCTCCAGACCTGGCTGGTGCAGTTCTGATTCAGGTCCAGCTGCTCTTTGCTCCCTCCCTTCAGAAAAGGGTGGGGCATCGCTTCCCTTGTGCTGCCTCCATATTGGTGGGAGGGCTCCACCAATCAAACAGCATACCCTCGATCCTGGGATTCAACCCACACTCTGAAAAGGTAAGCTTGCTACAAATGCTTGAAAGGGTTTATGTGTGAATCATTATTGATACCATAGAATTGTCTGACAACTGACAGTTTCCTTTGCTGGGATGAGAATTCACAGCACACTAGTTGCTCTTCATGAAGTCCCCAGGTAAAAGGTGATAGCTTGGAGTAGCCAGCAAACTATAAATTCATAGCCAAGGTAAGTGCATACTAACTTCCCTCAGTAGACAAACTTGAGGTGATATATAGCTTAATTCTTGAAAAGCTCTATCCAAAAAATTCCCAGCAATATCTCTGTTCTATGGATAGTGATAGAAAAATCACTTCTGGGCTTTCTTAGAACTCCAGATAGTACCAGTGAAATACTAAAGCAATTTATAGCTCTTTTTTTGCCATTGGAATATTTGAGAATGCAGTAGACAATGCCATTTCTAATTGCTGTAAAACTAAATGCGGTATATTTGCAATTGATGTTGTTGCTGCACTTCAGTGTGTTCAGTTGGTCTGTGTGAAGCAGCTAGTATTTGTTTCAGATTCAGCTGATTCAGGGGACAGTGCCTGGTGGGGGGTGATCCCCGCTGCCCCCCACTGCTCCACACTATGTAGGGGGCTCTGCCATGAGCCCCCTGACCCTCATCAATTCTCCCAGCCCCCCATGGCTGCCCTGCCTGCCCCAGCTCCCGGCCCTCTAAAAAAAACCCAACCCCCACCCTGGACTCACTAGTTGCTGCCTTGGGGGGGGGGGGCAATCCACACTGCCCCCACTGTCCCGTGCTGCATAGGGGACTCTTTCATGAGTCCCAAGAAGCCCTGAGGTCACTGCAGCAGCCAATGAGATCAGGGGTTTTTTTTTTTAAAGGGCCAGAAGCTGGGGTGGGCAGGGCAGCCGGGGGGGTGGCTGGGAGAGCGCGTGGGGGTCAGGGAGTGCTCAGGGGGGCTGGGGGAGCAGGCAGGGGATGGGGCCTGGCAGGGGTCCCCCATGGTCTCCTCCCCACTCTTGCAGCCCCTGCTTCCCCTGCTGCCTACTTATGGAGTCCAGGTGCAGCTCCCTGCTGCAGCCAGCAGGGACTGCCTGAATTGCCAAAGCTCTCCAAATCTTTTCCAAACTGATTTGGAGAGTTTTGAATTGATTCAGACCTTTTAATTGGTCTCCTGATTTGGTTTAGATTCAGAGATTCAGTCACTGAATTGGGCCAAATCTCCTCCAAATTGACTCAACACCCGAAGCTTCACACAGCCCTAGTTTTCAGGACTCCTGGCAGCACCAGTGTTTTAAATATACCCATCAAAAACTGTGTTCTGCAGTGAAATAGTTTTCACCAAAAGGGGGGCAGGGAGTGCAACAGCAACAAAGAAACAATCGTGTGGACATTTCAGACTTCAGCTGCTAATAAATAGGCTTTTGGTCCATTAGGCTGTTAAAGAGAAACTTAACAAAACTGTAAATCCACACCAGAAGAGACAGAGATTAAACTTTGTAAATACTTCTTAGTGCCTTCTATTTACCTCTGCTTCCACTTGGAACACCTGCGCAGATCTAGGCAGGAGGATCTGGGAAATGTTTCTCCAAAAAAAGCTTCTGGGGCAGTGCCAGCAGAGCACCCTTGATAATTAAAGCTGAACTCTCAAGGGAGCATGGAAAAGTGAGGGGCTGGATGGCACTAGAAAGGCAAAATGCCTCTTGGAAAATATCCCTTACTTCTGGGCTGCATACACACATTCAGATAATCTGACAGAATTCTTCTGGGTTTGTTCTCCTGGTACAGAAACTTATCTAGAGCCATATACACAGACATTTGTATACTGGGGCTTGCTGTAATGGGTGAAGAGCTTGCAATGCTGATACTGCAAGTAGGTGGGGTGGGGTGGGGTCGGTAGAGGAGGAGGGGGTGCATCTCAGCACGGTTTACAGGCTTTTTTAGTCTTCCTGGCAACAGATAGCAGTAGTGTATAGGGCAGCTCTGATTGGGTGACAGGTAGTCCATGGTCAGCCTGTGTTTCCCTGCAGCACAATGTGGGGATTGTGAAAGGGGCATGTTCTGCTCTCTGCTAGAGCATCAGAGTCCAGCAAGGGACACAATGTCTCCCTGGGGAGCGGGGGAACATTTGGAGGATATGTTCTTTTCTGAGACTAGGCACAGATGTTCACTCTCCCAGGAGAAACTTCTGGGAGTGATTTAATGCTTGTTGTTCCTAGGGTATTTTTCTCCTGGAGTGGCCCTTTCTAGCATCGGAGAGAAAGCATTTGAACACTCATAGTTTCTCTTGAGACAGCAGCAATTTTCTCAAGAGAAAACTAATATCTGTTTGAGGCCATAAGGGATTCTTTGGGATCTGCCATGATCAAGGTGGGATTTATGAGTTTGCAGGGAAGGGAAAGATTCAAACCTTTTCTGTCACCCCAAGCAACTCTAAGGTAGACAAGGTGAAAGGGGACTCCCAAATCACCACTTACGCTTGAATATATCTTTTTCAATTAAAAATAAAAGAACAATATTGGATGTTGGATAACAAGCCATATAACTGCAGCATCCGCTATAAATAGGGTGGAGCCAAAAACGTAAATAGTATTAGCATGGATATGCTTCATCCTACTATAAATCTATGTGTATAACTCTTTTACTTCAACAAGAGCTTGGTTAATGAGGTCCTGTTTACCAGTAGAGCAATGTTACCTGAGCACTTTGAGAAAGAACAAAAGAAACATAAAAGGAAAATACGCTAAGTAGTTTTGTTCGCCCAAGCTGAGAACATACTACTATTAATAATAGCAAACAGCAGGTATAATAAAGCACCCTCTATTTTTCATTCATTTTTAGTATTTCTTTCTATATAAATTGCTATTTTATAAAATGCTAAAAGCCTATTTTCACCAATATTGAAAATGGAGTGGTCTGCTCTCTCTCATGTTATATCAGCTTCTAGCTAAAGAATACATAAAATAAAGCTACTTGAAAGAAAAAAATTTTGAAAACACTATGCAATGTTTACAAAGCTTTCCTGTGTCAAGTACCCACATATTCAGGATTAATGAATAATCACACAGATGAATGAATGTTGTATTCAATAAAAGGTGAATGGATGCACAGGTAGAGGAGGAGTCTTCCTTTTTAAGAATACTGTGCATTTCCTCCCCTGCCCCCAAATGAGAAGAGATCCAATTTATGAATGTTCTTTCTTCCCTCATAAGTAGGGATCTACCTATATCACACCAGAAGTGTGCTGTGCAGCAGGTCCTTTAATTTTGTTTGTTTCCCTATGTACCTCCCCTCTGCTGCTGATGGTCTCAGGGGCCCCAACAGCCCCATCCCTTGCTGCTTCATCTTGATCAGCAAAAACATAGTTTTAAATATGCCATTGTTTTTGCTTCCTGACTGATCAGAAGTGGGCAGTGGGGCTGGTGAGGCCCCTCAGCCAACCAGAAGTGGGAGGCAAAAACGGTGGCATATTTAAAACTGTGTTTTTTGTCTCCTGAATGACCAGGAGCAAATGACAGGGTTGCCAAGGTCCCACAGATAATCATTGGGGTGGGGGGAGGAGACGCAGGGAAAAGAACAAGATTAAAGAAGCCACTGCACAGTTCACTTCTGGTGTGATTTAGGTAGAACCCTAATTATAAGAAGCCTCTTTATTTTGACAGTCCAAGTAGCTGAATTTTAAACTGTTTGGATAAAAGAAAAACTTTTTGTTCTCTGCTTGTACTGCACTGAACAAAAAGGGGCCCTGGTTCATAATTATGACTGATGATGATTAATACTACTATTGTTGCTACTACATTAGAAGAAGAATATCAATTCATAGTAAAAATATGCCTTGCTGGTTAGGACAATTCTTGTTTTAGAGATTGCTGTTGTAATTAACAAACATATTTTGCTCAATATACCACCTGATATTTTTGGCACCATGAATTACATCTTCTTTTCTGTGACCCCTTCCCTTGGGTTGTGAGGGACTAAGCAGAGAGGGGTGGGGCTACTTCAAGACTAGGAAAACCAGATCCAAAGAGCTGGATTGAACTACAGCTTGCAGACTGCTTTGAGAGCTATCAGGAGGGGAATTGGGAAAGAAGAGAGGCAAGGTGAGGGCAATTTTGCCTGGCATCACATGGAGGGAGCAGGGGAGAGGCCTTGCTCCCTGATATGCTCCATGCAGCATTGAAAGAGGCCCCAGGGAGATTGTGGAGAAGCCTGGTCTGAATGCAGCTGGCAGAAGAATCGACTTCCTCACTGAGCAGACACAAGCTGAGAGAAAATCTGACTGCTGCAATAGAGTAGGGCCCGAGTGAGTGGCACTTAAAAGGCTGAAGAAGGCTGTGGAGCATTGTGAGTCTTTATGCCATCTGGGAGAGCTGGGGCTGTGCACAAGGTGAAGAGCCTTATCTCAGAGGGTCCTTGTGAGACTGTTGGAGTTGGCATTTTAACTCTCACTGCTGAAAGGAGTAATTTTGTTGTCAGGATTCTGTGCTGGGTTTTGTGGGTTACTTCACAGATTGCAATTCTAGGCTGGTTGTACATGCCTGGGGGTTTATTTCAGTTTAATTATCCCTGAATTGAAGCAGTGAAAACACTGCTTCAGTTTAGGATGAAGTAAACGCCCATGGCATGTGCACAAGGATAGGCCTGATCCTTACCTGTCTCTCCGGTGGTGGGGTAGAGGGGTGCCTAGGTTAGGTGACTTTGGGCAGGTGCCACCTGCCCAAAGTCACCTAGCCCAGGCAGTCCTGGGGGGTGCTGAAGCCAGGGAGGGAAGCACCAGGCCCCTCGCAGCCATGGAGGGAAGCAGTGGGTCCCTGCACAGCTCAGGCAGGCAGACAGACTCTGGGGAGGAAAGGAAAAAAAGATCAGGTTTGCCGCTTTGTTTTTTTTCCTTCAGTGGAGCCTGCCTGCACGGGCTGCTGCCAGGATGCCTGCACCAGCTGCCTGCAGAGCCCCTGAGCTGCACAGGGCCCAGTGCTTCCCTCCATGGCTGTAAGGTAGCAAACTAAAACACCTCAGACATGTTTTATTTTACTGCGTCCCAAAGTCATTTAACGTTTAATATGCCACAGGCAGTGTAAATAGCCGTTCCATTAAAGCGGTGCAAAAGGGCAATGAAGGCACTTTAAAGGCCAATTTTGTGGTGTGTACAAAGGCCTCTAATGCCTATGGGCTTAAATAAATCCAACTTGTATGTACTCTGTTAAACTTCGGGGAAACTGAGTCACCACAGCCACACACCTGCACCACCTCACGAAAGAGGTTATATTTCTGTTGGCACACAGTAGATTTTTAAGCGCTTCTCTGCTCTCCATACTGGGTCAGGTGTGTATGTCATCTGGAAGTGGGAAGGAGGGAAAATAATTATACTTTGCCTATTTTTTGTTGCATCACACACAGCTAACTTCTAGATCATATGGAAAGGGCCTCACACAGTAAACTGCATAGATTTAGGATCCTTTTGAAAGAGCCTGACACATATCTGTGGTTTCTGGATCTTTAGATTATTTTTAAAATGGCATTTTGTCCAAATACTTAGCAGAATTAGATAATAAGTATTAGATGCTTACACAGATAACAGACAGAGTTTTCAAAGGTGACTTGTGATTCTGGAAGTCTCAGCTTTCCAGAGACTGGTACATTTACAGCATACTTAAAATGTTCATTATTGACTGCTGGTGCTCAGAGTAGGTGCTGCAGAGCCCCATTCAGCCAAACAGAGCATAACATGGGAGATCCCAGTCCTGAGTAAGGCGTGTGGGGAAAAAGGGCTTGGATTGGCCCCAAATTAGCCCCCTGAGGTGGGAAAAAGGCCCAGTCCCAATCTAGCCATGTGGGGGAAAGGGGCCTGCCTGGCCCTGCTGGAGGGGGCATGGTCCATCCCCAACCTGGCCAGGTGGAAGGGAATGGGGCATGGCCCAACCTTGTGGGGGGGGGTGAGTACAGGGCATGGTGCAGTCATGAACCAGCTGTTGCAGGGGGAGGGGTTGTGGCCCAGTCCCATGGGAAAGGAGCATGGTGCAGCCCCAGTCTGCCAGGGAGAAGGAAAGGGGTATGGTCCAACCCCTCAGAGAGAAGGGGGCATGCCCTGGTCCCAACCCAGCTGCTGGGAGGGAAGGGGGCATGGCCCAGCCCTAAGCAGGTCCTGCCAGGGGAGGAGTGTGGTCTGGCTCCAATCTGCTGTGTGGGGTTTAGGATTTTGGTAGTGGGGAGATGTGGCTGTATTAACTGCCACTGGTTTCTGCCACCAAATTTCCCAACCTGTGGGGAGCTCTGTGGCCCAGATTCCAAGGCTCCATAGGCTGCATTTGGCCCATGGGCTGGAGGTTGACCTACCCTGATTTACATGATCAGAGACTCCTGAAGGAGGAGGGCAAAGGGCTTCCCTTTCATAGAATCATAAAATCGTAGAATCATAGAAAGTTAGAGTTGGAAGGAACCTCAGGAGGTCATTTAGTCCAACCCCCCGCTCATAGCAGGACCATCTCCAACTAAAGCATCCCAGCCAAATCTTTGTCTAGCCAGGTTTTGAAAACATCCAAGGATGGAGCTTCCACAACCTCTCTGGGTAACCCGTTCCAGTGTTTTACTACCCCTCTAGTGATAAAATTCTTTCTAATATCTAATCTAAACGTCCCTTGCTGCAACTTGAGACCATTGCTCTTTGTCCTGTCATCTGCCATCATTGAGAATAGATTAGTAGATGTTAGGGTCAGAAGGGACCTCAATAGATTATTGAGTCTGACCCCCTGCATAGACAGGAAAGAGTGCTGGGTTCAGATGAGCCCAGCCAGGTGCCCATCCAACCTTCTCTTGAAGACCCCCAGGGTAGGGGAGAGCACCACCTTCCTTGGGATCCCATTCCAGATTTTGGCCACTCTAACCGTGAAGAAGTTCTTCCTAATGTCCAGTATAAGTCTGCTCCCTGCTAGCTTATGGCCATTATTTCTTGTGACCCCCCAGGGGCGCCTTGGTGAGTAGAGCCTCACCAATTCCCTTCTGCGCCCCCATGGTGAATTTATAGGCAGCCACAAGGTTGCCTTTCAACCTACTTTTGTGGAGGCTGAAGAGGTCCAAGTGCCTTAGTCTCTCCTCGTAGGGCGTGGCCTGCAAGCCCTTAACCATACGAGTGGCCCTTCTCTGGACTCTCTCCTGGTTATCCACATCCCTCTTGAAGTGTGGCGCCCAAAACTGCACGCAGTATTCCAACTGTGGTCTGACCAGCAGCCGATAGAAGGGAAGTATCACCTCCTTGGTTCTGTTTGTCATGCATCTGCTGATTGGCTTTTCTGATGACTTTGTCACACTGACAACACATGTTCATCATGGAGTCCACTAGGACTCCAAGATCCGTTTCCACTTCTGTGCTACCGAGCAGGTAATTTCCTCGTCAGTAGGTGTGCTGGACATTTTTCCTCCCTAGGTGCAGCACTTTCCATTTCTCCTTGTTAAATCACATTCTATTGTTTTCTGTACATTTGTCCAACCTGTCCAGGTCTGCCTGTAGTTGTTCCCTGCCCTCCAGTGTGTCCACTTCTCCCCACAGTTTTGTATCATCTGCAAATTTGGACAGAGTACACTTCACTCCCTCGTCCAAGTCACTGATGAAGACACTGAAGAGTATCAGTCCAAGGACTGAGCCCTGTGGGAGCACACTACTCACTCCCATCCAGGTTGATACCGACCCATCCATTACCACTCTCTGGGTATGACCCTCTAGCCAATTTGCCACCCACTGGACTGTTTAATCATCCAAGTCACAGCCTCTTAACTTGTTCACCAGTATGGGGTGGGATACCATATTGAAGGTCTTCTTAAAATCTAAGTAAATGATATCAAACCCTATTCCTGTGTCGAGGTGTTTTGTAACCTGGTCATAAAAAGAGACTAGATTAGTCAGGCATCATCAACCTGCTGTGAACTGGTTTCCCCTCAGGATAATTTTTCCTGCTGAGCTCTCACATATATGAGCTGGCTATTCATAGTCCAGCTCCATCCTCTTTTGAACCCTGCTTCAGGTACCTGGAGGCTACTATTAAGTCCCCTCTCAGTCTCCTCTTCTGCAAACTAAATAAGCCAGTTCTCTCAGTCTTTCCTCATAAGTCATGTCCCAGCCCCCTCACCATTTTTGTCACCCTCTGCTGGACTGTCTGCAATTTGTCCACATCCTTTCTGTAGTTGTTGGGGGGGGGGGAACAAAACTGAACATAGTACTCCAGATGTGGCCTCACTAGTGCTGAATAGAGGGGAATAATTATTTTCCTGGACTTACTGACAACAAACCTACCAATGCAGCCAATCATAAAGACAGTACATAAGAAAACCCTCACAGGTTCTCTAACAATAGCTTATAAGAAACTTAAAGCCCATAATACAATGCTTCTGAGGACTCCTGAAGATTGTAGTATGATTTTACAGATGGATTTAAAAGGCTGTAGATGGGATGCTGCTTGAAATACATAATAAAGATAACTAGCCCTACAAAACCTATTAACTAAGGCAAAGTTATAGATGGATCTCTCTCTATAATCTCTCTTTGTAAAAACAAAATGGAATAATTCCAATGATGTAGGCAAGGATTCAATTATCTATACATTTTTTTGAAATTACTAGGCAACTGCTAATTCAGGGGTTTTCAACCTTTTAAAATAAGTGTACCCCTTCTGACTCAGAGTTTCAGCTCCTGTACCCCTTTATATTTTTTCTTGCTTTAAAGGGGGGAGGCAGATTGGGCCCCCCATGGTCAAGGGGGGAGGGTGTGTGGCAGGTGCTGCACAGCTGGAGCAGGGCTCAGGACAGAGCCATGAGTGGATCATCTGGGGAGTGTAGGGAGTGGGAGTGGCTCCTGCTGCTGCATGCACCCTGAGTGGGCATGGAGGTGTGTGTGCCTGGATCTCTGCATGGAGCAAGACAGGCTGCCCAATGGGTGGGGGAGGAAGCGGGGCTGGGGCAGGAGTTGTGCAGCTGGGGTGGGGCACAGGACTGAACTGTCCATGGGGCAGGCGCTGGGAGCAGGCTCCCACTGCTACGTGCCCCCCTGGGATGTCATGGGGGGGTTGTCCCCAGATATGTGTGCAAGGCAGGGCAGACTGTGGTTGTGGGATGAGGTATCTCCGAGTTCTTCCCAGTGGGGGCTCTACTGGGCAGCAGCAGTGCTGGGAGAGGGATTTGTGGGGGGATGTGGTGAATTCTGGAGTGGCTGTAGTCCCACCCCCCATAGCCCCGTGGTAAGGGAAGAAGTGGGATTGGGGCTGGGGCCCAATCCCTGCATAGGTGCTGCATAGTGAGGTGAAGCATGGGATGGAGCTACAAGGGACTCATCCAGGAGGGGTGTGCGTGTGTGTGTGGAGGGGGGGCAGCTCCTGCTGCTGCACGCACCCTGGGAGGGCATGGGGGACACATGCCCCCAGATCTGTATGCAGGGCAGGCTGGAGCCAGGACACCACTGGGCTCTTCCTGGCAGGGGGCCAGGCCAGGCTATACTTCATACATATTCAATAGGAAGAAATATTCTAATTACTTAGTTGCATTCTATATCAAATATTGCAATCCTTTAATGCTACAGCTTAAATCAGTTTCACTTGATGTCATTTAAAAAGCTTGTTTCTGTAAATAAAACAGTTAATGTGTATATATATCATATATATTATATATTAGGCATATATTATGTAGTGTGAAAGTGCACCAAATACATTGTTGTAATATACATTAATAAAACATACAATGTATACATAAACAATGTATAAATAGCTCCTGCCCCAGCCCTACTCCCTCCCTCACTGTGGGGGCCTATGGGAGGTGGCTGCAGCCATTCCAGAATTCACCATAGCCCACCAACCCCCACTCCAAGCACAGCCTGGTCCAACACCCTGGCCAGGTGCAGCCCAGCTCTACCCCAGCCCACAGGGACCCACAGCCTGCTCTCACCCCATGCACAGATGCCCCCCCATGACCTCCCATGCTGCATGCAGCAGTGGAAGTTACCACCCCCTCCCCATGCTGGACGGCCCCCAGACAAGTCACTTGGAGCCCACTCGTCGCACGCACAGATCTGGGGCACATGACCCCATGCCCTCCTGGGGGTGTGCATAGGGGCAGGAACTGCTCCCCATGCCCCGTTGCACTCAGCTCCATCCTGCACCCTGCATCAGCTGGGCAGGCTCTGCCCTAGCCCCACTCTCTTCTCCACTGCTGGGGCCTCAATCTGCACCCTGCCCCCACACCCTTTCCCCCACAATAGACTTACCAGCTATACCTGGCTGCTTTCCACATGGCCAGGCTGTGCTCCTGGCTGCCTGCATGTTGCGCTGCAGCTGTGCGCATGCATACACGCAAGCAGAATTTATTAGCCACATCTGTTCTTTGTAACCCCTATGACCCTTTTAAGAAGCTCTAGGGGTATGCATTCCCTTAGTTGACAAACACTGTTCTAAGTCATTTTAGTTTGAGTCTCTTCTCTTCTGTGATGTTTGTCTTCAACAGATTTCTGGACTTCTTTATTTTCTGGAAATATTTATGCCAACTCCTGAAGTTTGCTAGTGGGTGGATTTCCTTTACAGTCACTGCTAATCTCTCCTGCGCCCCCTGGTGGAGGGTGGGAAGGGAGTCATCTTTTGAGAACTTTCTTTGGTTCTCCTTAGGCAACAATAGTGGAGGTGGTAACACTGTTTTATTTTTACTATGTATGATGCTGGTGATAGTCTTTGCATACTTGTCTTTGGCATTCATCTGTTACTCTTGTGAGTAGGTCTCAGGTGCACTCTAACTGGTTATCCTAGCTGAAGTTCAAGAATCTCTTGGGGTCCTCTGCCACATGAGTATTTGGTGCACCATTTTTATTTTGCTTTCATTTTCCTGCTATTCCTGACTTCAGAACTGTATTTGTTGTAGGCAGCAGAATCCATTAGAAGTATGACAAAAGATGCCATTCTGGGCTTCTGCTTATGCCTTCTGCTGGTGTATATTTTTCGGTCTAGTTACACTAGAAGAAAGGCATTATCTCAGTATGCCTTTCTAAATAACGTCTTGTAATTTTACTGGGTGCTTTGCTTTGCCATGAGGCTGTGATGCTGGGAGATTTCAATTTTGCTGATGCTGTGAACTGCAAATTCCCGAGTAGCAAAGTGAAATCCATTATCCGTAATATAACACTATTTGGCATTCTGTGCCAGGCAAGATGAGCTTTGCAGAATACAATGATGGAGGCTACTGTTTTAATATGTAACACATCTATTTCTCCATAATCCAAATAATAAATCAACTATCACAAAGTTTGCTTTGTTTCCCAGAGAATGTAAGTTTACCTGTGACTTGTCCTAGGTTTGATCCGATCTTTCACCCAGCATGAGCAGATCCCATTATTGATTTACTAAAAATTCATCACAGATATAACAAGTATTGGGACTAATTGACTTCACTGCTCTTGTTTCGTCAGTACAGGACCCACTGGATCTAGCATATTTCTGGCAGTTCAGGTCAGTCAGATACCAAAAAGCAACTCAGGGGTCTCATTTCCGCTGCCCTACTTCAATCCTGAGAAAAGTATGCACTTAGTTTACACTTTTAGGTGTGGTACTGTGGTAACATTTAATAATTTAGATTTGCTTTACAAGCTGGAAGGGTAAAAGCATGGTCATTCTTGATTGATGGACCACTCAGATGTCTCTGTTTTGCTGTTCCATTCAGGCCTTGTCCCACATATTTATTCACACAGGGCACATGGCTTCCAGACAGTGGAACACAAAGAAAAATTCAGTGTGAGTAAGCATGCTTGGGAGGCTATACATCAGCTGGGCATGTATGTAGCTACATACATGCATGCATTTTGGACATGCAAGTGCATCCAAGCCTAGCTAGCCACAAACACATGGTAAAGGGCATAGATGCCAGAGCACAGCTTGCCCATGTTTTAGCTCCAGTAGCTAAGTGGTTAGGGTACTTGTCTTGAAGGCAGAAAATCCAGAGACTAGAATTCCCATTTACCCAGAGAGGTTTGAACTTGTATTTCTCTGACTTTCTAACACAGTACTTAAACCACCATGCCATAGGTTAGACACTACTGGAGTCCCTTCTCCAGCCTTTGAAACTGGTCCATCAGGCAGCAAAGAGAGGGAGATCTGTGAGGCTAGAAGGAAACAAGGGTGTGTGAATCAGCATCTACCTAGATACAGCTCTGGAAGGGAGCAAGCCTTGGGTTCTAGCCTAGACCCTAGCTTCCAGCAGGGCAGTAACTTTCCCATTGTTCCCCACCTCACTTTATTTATGGCCAGTGTTCCCCATTTATTTCAGCAAACGCTAAGGGCAGTGTTTCTACTTCAAAAGAAGCACCAGATAATGTCTACCCTGTGATACGGTGGTTGGAGCACTGTGCTATGAAATAAGAGAAATAAAGATTCAATCTTCTTTGGGTGAGCATGGGGTAGCACCCAGATTTTCAGCTTGGGTGAGTGCCCTAACTACACAGATATTGGAGCTAAACCAGGAAAAGGTTCTCTTCTATCTTCCCCATTCAGCTTTTTCCCAGACTTACACTCATGTATGAATATACCTGCCTGGACAGTGTAAGTGCTACTGCTCATGCTCAGTCAGTTTGTGCATTCCCCAGTGCAGAGGAAGGTCCAGAAAAGACCAGGTATGTTACTAGAAAGCTGCCATTTAGGTTCACAAAGAAGAGAATTTTGCCCTTAGTGGGGAAGATGTGGGATAGAGCAAGTGATGAGTTAAACTATGTCTACACTGATGTTCAGAGTCAACCTTAAGTTCATCCTAAAGTTGAAACACTAGGTAGCTTTATCTGGCAGCAATCCAACTTGACCCTGGAAGCTCTGCTGAACTTCTGAGTGTGAGGCTGACCAAGCTGCCACTCACTCCCTAGTTTTCCACTTTGAATATGGCATTTGAATCTTATCCTCCAGGGCTTGAGCACCCAAGAGGTCCACCGGCAGCAATTCAACAATTTATTGTTCCTTTTTTCTCGCTATTCTGCTTTACTACCTCTCTTGCTTGTAAGTGGGTATCATCCTAGAGAGACAAGCACCTGTAGATCATGTCCTAGAAGGGATCTGCTTCACAAATTGGGAGCATGTCAATTAGAAAGCCCAGTATGAAAAACAGTGAATGAAGGGCAGTCATTCTCCACAGAAGAGCTAGTCACAGCAGGGGTACTGCCTAAGCTTCTTTTTATTGGGAAGAAGCATGCTAATCCCAGGGGTGGCCACTCCCTGAGCTCAGCAACACCTCTCGAAGGATGGGTCCACCTTTGGACCCATAATCAAGAAATATACTTTTCTGCATAGTCAGTGTGCAGTGCTTCACAGTGTTTCACATGCATTTTTAAAGATTTAAAGATACATTATGTCATAAATATTCAATAGAAAGAAACATTCTAATTACTTGGTTGCATTCTATATCAAATATTGCAATCCTTTAATGCTACAGCTTAAATCAGTTTGACTTGACGTAATTTAAAAAGCTGTAGTTTCTGTAAATAAAACAGTGAGTGTGTATATATATATCAAGTCTATTATATATTAGGCATATATTGTGTTATGTAATGTGAAATTGCACTAAATACATTGTTATAATATATATTAATAAAATATACAATGTATATATAAACAGTGTATTTGGTACACTTTAACATAAGTGGCTTTTTTCTCATCTATCAAAGTGATAAATCCTGGTTTGATAACTTCCAAGTCTTAGTTCCCAGATTTCTTCTTTAAATCTAGGAAAGGATCATCAGCTCTTTGAAAGATTCAGTAATTCAGTTCTCACTCTTCCTGGGTGATTAAGGGGATTAGTGGCACATTTGCAGACTCAAAAAAACAAGTCCTTTTCTGTCACATTAATTAATAACTGTCTAAATGTTTTCTTCTCAAGCCTACAATCTGCTTTCTGTCCTAACTTTAAAGTAGGAGCTTTAGCATCTCTGATCTCTAGAATGTAAATTAATGTATAACAAGAATGAGTTTTACTTTGTAGATTGAAAAATGCTTTATCATCAAAAGTATCTTCAGTTATAACAACATTAGAAAAACAACTTTAAATGCAGTGAAAGACAAAAGATTGGGGGATTTTAAGCCCATTTGAATGCTAGGATTTTGAAATGTCATAGTGGAAGTAAAGAAGGTTCTTCCTCACTGACCCAAAACATTGCATTGTCTGTCAACTAAGCTAAGATCTGGTATTAGACATGTATGATGATCAGTCAGAAAGTTATGCTTCCTAAATGTTATATGCTAACTAGGGGACTTGGAGGGTATTCTTTTTTTTGTGGACTTCTTGCGTGACGGAGTTGTAGTCAAGATCCTGTAGTAGCGTAATGTGGGGTGGGTGAGTAGAATGCCATGGGTGCTGCCTAAGGCAGGGGTAGGCAAAATATAGCCCCATGCCAGATCTGGACTATCAAGGCATTTATTTTGTCCAGCCTGTGGTGGGGTAGTGATAGCATGGGGCTGGGGCAGGGCTGCAATCCACTGCCCATACACTCCTGTGATGGATCCTGGTTCTGTGGGCAGGGTCATGTGGGGAATGGATCATGGCTTTGCCCTGGGCCCTGGCCTCTCACTGTCACTGCCCCAAGATCCCAACCTTGGCCCCACCCACCTATCCTGCTTACGAACACAGCTTCCTGCCTGCCTGTGGCCCCATCCTGCCCACCTGGCTGAGCGTGCCCAGCTGCAGAGTTTTTCATGTGCAGCAGCACATGTGTAAACTCTGACACAGCTGGCTAGGGCACAGGGTGCTTCAGCACAGGGGCTGCTTGCTGGCTAACCCCACACTGGAGCACTGCTGTGCCCCAGCCAGCCCCTCTGCAGCACACTGAATCCACTTGGAGTAGCCCCAGACTGGCAGGCTGAATCTTGGGGCCCTTTGCCAGGTTAGGCTATGACTGGGCTCCATGTGCTGCGCATGAATAAACTGTAGAGCTGATTGCTCTGGAGTTAATTTCTCCTGGGTGCACATTCAAATGGCATTCTTGAAAGCAAAAAACCCCAAAGCTTTTCTCTGGAGTTTACCCATGTGCACTAATTGCATGTGTAGATGCTCCCTCTATTACATGACCTAATTTCCTCTGCTACAGCTATTGCTCCAAGTCCTGTGTCCTAAGGCAAGTCATGAGTCAGGCCTCCAAAAAACACAGAATTGGTATAAAACAAGGAAGTAACACCAGTAGGAATTTGGGATTCTTGTTAGTTGCCCTCTGTTGCTGGAATGGCATTATGGTTCAAGTTTTTAAACTTTTCTGCAAAACCATTAATTTAGAAACTTAGCACTACACAATCATGCAAAATGATGATTTCCCACCCTTTCTCTTGGCCTGTTTCTACCACTACCCACATCCCAGCTAGTTCATGGTGTTTTGCTATTTGCATCGGGGTGTAGGTTGTAGCCATGTTGCTCTAAGGACATAGGCAGACAAGGTTCTTAGGGTAAATTTAATATCTTTTATTAGACCAACTCAAAAATATTTATAAAAGATATCAGATTTACCCAAAGAACCTTGTCTTACTGTTTTAATAGAATTCCTGATACCACCAGGACATTTGATAAAATGAGTTTGTTTTAGGATCCATGGATTTGCAGTAACTACCTGATGAGGCCCTTTGTGATTTGCTTGTCCCTAAATAAGCAGTCATTAGGCAAACCACTTGCATAACACAAAATCAGTCTGAGTTCTATATAAGCTAGTGAAACTGGAAAAAGAAAGCATGTTGAAAGTCTCAACAAAGTTAACTGGTTGTAAAGTTATATCTGGGATATGTTCCAGCTCATATTTGTACCACAGATCTTTGGATCCGAAAAGTAGAAAATATTGCCACAGGAGCTGAAAGAGAATAAGGCTTGTCAGCAGTATTTAGCTTTGATAACATTTTACAAGGGCTCCAGCAGCCACTAGAGATAAACTACTAGAATTTGCTGCTGTGCTTAGCAACATGTTAAGTCTAAACATCTGAGTTTCAGTCCACTAGAGGTCTGTGAAATCCTTTCCAGCAGTATTTTAAATCTTTCTGTAGCAATCTTGCTGTCTGATACACTTAGAATAAAGGAAACTTTTGACCCAGTTCATACCATCCTCAGTCAAACAAAAGATGAGTTATTTAATGGACATAAAAATGGCATAAGGGTCTGGCCAGCTAGAAAACAATCCTAGGTGACTGTTTAACATTATGTCTCCCCGGAGAATAATTCTAGCTGTTGCTGAACTGATATGTAAAGATGTACCTTCAAAGGGTCAAATTTTAATAAAAGAGAATTGTTGGGAGAAGAGAATTAATTAACAGGAAATTCCCACCCTGTAGTGCTTCTTTGCCATGCTAAATTTACTTAAGTGGAAAGGGACCCAAGAGCTATAGCCTTGGATAGCTAATGTGGCCTTACACAGAAAAGGAATGGCACAGGTGCTAGTCTAGAATCTACCTCAGAGTATGTAATTTTGGCAAATTACTTATTAAGGTCCAAGGTTTAGTTCCTAATATAGCTCAGGTAAACATGTATTACATTTGTAGTAAATCCTTTTTGTCAATTTCTATTCAAATTGTAGTCAAATTAGAGAGATTTTATCCTTAATTTTAGCCTTAATTTTTATGCTTCCTGGGAAGTCAATTAAATAAATGCAAATAAAATGAATGAAATAGTGTTTTAAATAGTATTACTAATTTCTGGTTCTCATATTTAAAAGTGCATTACTTAAGTATACAGAAGTGAAAGCACAGCATTACAAATCATAGGATAATTGTGGCTATTCAAAAAGCTTCTGGTAGGCAACATACATCTTAATCTTTAATCCCAGTCACTGAAGTTCAAACACTGTGTTTTTTGTGAGATTCAACAAAAATAAAAATGACAGTATTAAAAAATACCTGAATTAATTTGAATGGATTATTTTTGTTTTTATTCAGGATTTAGTATCTTGCTTGGTTTCAGTCAAATTCTGGATATGTGGTTCTTATTTAATATGTGGCTCATTTGTGCATCACTAAAGAGTGTCACTGTACAGTGATTTCTGTGTGCCTTGAAATATAATGAATGTAAAGCTGAATATCATTGATAAATGGAGGTTACTTATCAGTGTTTAGCATATAGGGAACTCTAAAAGGGAAAAATGTAATTTGTCTGAAGCAATTAGTTGTCTAAATTAAGATAAAGGATTAAGGACAGGCCTTTTAAATAATCAAACATAGAGCAATTATATATTACATGTTCAAAAGTACAAACATGACACTTTCAAGTTGGAATTGCTTGTAAGATGATGAATGTTTTGTACAATTTTTATGGATAAACATGGAAAGCAAAGTATTTAAGCAATGCCATTGTGCAATATGTATAATCACCTTGACAAGTAGTAGATTGGAAGGGATGCAATGCGTTTGAAGTCTTCAAGAACCTTAGTCCTTATTCTAGTGTTTTTTCCATCATTTTTAATGGAAATGCACTGGAACAAAACTGGAGTAAGACCATGAGGAATGAGGCCCTTTACTTTTAAAGATAAGATATACTTAGTAACCTATATGACTCATGACAATAGTATACTTTGTGTCTGAAAATGAAATATACTTCTTGTTAACAGTGAAATTAACTGCAGCCGCATGCAGTCTGAATAACTGGGCTCTCTGTAGGTGAACTGCAAGCAGGTGAAGGTTGTAAAAGCCACCCTACAATCTGGAATAAGAACATTAGGCTAGAATAGATCATTGCCTCCATTGTTGCTACTCCTACCTATTAGTTGGATAGCAGTCTCAGGACATTTATGTCACTTCCACTGCATAATCCTGCATAATTTATAATTCTCTGTTCTTTCTCTTGGCCTGTTCCCAGCACTTTCCAGTTGAACCACTTCAGGCTGTTTTAAAATTTGCATAGATTTTCCTGAGTGTTTGAAAACTCTAGCTCAAAAGCAGGTTTTCTAGCTGCTGTCCCAGGAATCACTGATAGAGTAGAACCTCCACAAGTTGGAGAGCTTGTGTCACCAAGAATCTTTTAACAGGTTTGGAAACAGACTCTGTATCCAGTGTGTGTGAATGGAAAGGAAAACCCATGATAGAATGAACTTGATGAAGAATCCACCCTTCCCCCACAATATTCTTTCTGATAGAGAATTCTTGCCAGTGAAGATAATGCTACCTATGCATTTTGAAAGTTTAACTCTTGGGCTAATCAAGCTGGATGCAGCTGTTATTTAAATTAAAGACACACTTTTTTATGGTCCTTGACAGCCAGATATAAGACAGTGGTCCTGCCCCAAAGAATTAAGTCTAACAATACAACAAAATTAGAGAACAAGAATTTTCATTAAAAAGGAACCTAAATCCCTTTCATATTTCTGGGAAATATAATAAGGTACAACAGTTATCAGTGGTGTAATGAATAGGCCACATTATGTTAATGAAGATCAAAGCTCCTTTGGACTAATTATATATACACATTTTTAAAAATAAGATGGTACATACAAAGTACTGAGATGACTTTATAAATTTGTTTTATGGACAATTTCACAGCTCTTTTTTCCTGCTGAGACTTTGATAATTGATATTGATTGTCTCTAAAGTGAGTTTAGGAATGTGTTTAATGGTATTTTTATGGTCTATTTACTATACATGCATTGTATTTAAGAAAAATAAATAAAAATCTTTATGTTGTACAATTAATTCACAGAGATGATCAATCACATCTTACACGTCTGCTTCATGGGTATGTTTATCTGACACGGAAGAGTCCTCAATTCAGCATTTAGGTTAAAACTATCCAGTTACACTTGAATTTGCATGCTTGTTATCTGGGGAAAAAGTCATTTCAAAAATAGAGTTTTAGTTCTAACCAGCGTTCTCTCTAAACTGCATGGCATGTGCAGCCATGCAGGCACGCTCATGCCATGCTGCCAGGCGTGCCTGCGCAGCTGCGCACGCCACACAGCTTAGAGGAAACGCTGGTTCTGTCTAGGACCACATTATTCATATTTTTGCTTTTCCAAGATTTGATGGACACAAAACAGTGTGAGATCTGAGCAAGGGAAACATACACTTGTGTTTCCTCTAAAGGAGCCCAGGGAATAGATAGAGACTCAGAGTTAGAATTTGCCTCCTGTTGTGCCTCGAAGAAATACATTATATTGGGCTTGTACTTCAGGGGATTTAAAACATCCCGGCGGCCAATCTAATGACAGCCAATCGCTTTGGCTGATCACTGCAGCCACTTCCGGGAGTGGCTACGGCTGCTTCTGGGAGTGGCTGCAGTGATTGGCTGGCACTTGCAGGGGGGGTGCTGGCATTCCCACCTGCCCCCCATCCATCGCCTAAGCAGTGAGTGTGGCTGGTCAGGGGGTGCACTGGCAGCCTCAGGTGGTGCACATGCACCCCATACATCCCTATGTGTTGCCACAGTGGCAAGTAAGCTAGGGTGGTAGCTGGGCAGACAGGTTAACCCTTCCTTGCCCATTCTCACAGGGCAGATAGTGCAGGCAGCCACAAGTAAATGGGGGAGAGCAGGAAAGAGCAGGGGGAGAGTAGTGAGCAGGGATCTGGGGTGCTGGGGTGGGGGGTCAGTAGGCCTGATCTGGGCCAGCAGGGGTGGGGGAGGTGAGTCAGGTGTTTACACTAAGGTGTGACTTATTGTGGCTATAACTTAGTGTAACATGAGCTGGGTAACATGGATTAGAGATAATCCTGCCCTGGAGTTACAGAACAAGAGTTTAAAACCAGTTTCAGGTGTTAATGTGAAGACACTCCAGATGTTAAGAGCCCTTGGAACTGCCCCAAATTATTGTGTAATAAGGCCCTAAAAGTATTAAAATTAGAACTAGTATTACTTAAAATGTACCAATTATCATGCAGACAACGTGTCTCTAAACTTGAAAGTCCTCTTGGCACTTCTATGCTCATCTTTCCTCAAAGGATATGTAGACTCCTAATAGAATGAAATTTTTAGACTCCTAACAAATCTTTGTTTATATTTAAACAGATTCTCAGTGGTGTCTGTGTCCGGGAAGGAACACCTATTTAACAAAGACATATAGCAGCTCCCTTCTGTAAACATCCCTCAGGAGGAATTTAATTTTTGATTAAGTGAAGTGGAATGTTTACTCTTGTGTACAGCTGTTTAATCAGGGCTTTGTTAGGTATGTAGAGGCAAGGGGGTAGATTAAAGATACCTTTAATTAGATGACAGAGAACTGACTTTTTCTATTATAGAGAGGACAGTATCTAAATGTAACCAGTTAGGGTGGGTGTTCCAAAGAAGTTACAGGATAAAAGACATCTTAACTAGTAGTGGATTGGTACCAAGAAACCTGATTCACATGATTGTGAGGGATACCTGAAAAATTTGATGTTATCTATAGATTGTTAGTGACTGGGACTGATGGAGGATCCTTTCCAAAAAAGATGCTGAGCACTTCCTGAGAAATGAAAAATGGCCCTCAGATCCACTGACTTGAAATAAAACTTCTAATCTGTTTAAATTTTATTATTATTGTTTTCTCAATGTCCCACCGCGGAGCTCAAGAGAACATAGGAAGATCATCTAGTATATATTAGTATGGTACTGCATGTGGAGCTTTTACAGCAGAGTATGAGGTACAAGGGTTGAAACCCTGGCCCTGCTGAAGATAAGGACAACACTATAATTATCTTGAAGGATGCTATCCAAAAAGGTTGGGAAAGGATTTCTTCATATCACACCCTGCCACAATATTATACATACATCCATATGTAATAAATATAGAAGACAACCTTAATTTTGCAAGGTGCCCTTCATTTGTTATATTGGACATTGTGATTCTTGGAAGTGGCATAATGCATCCATAGAGGCAGCCAATACATTTCAGGGATGGTACAGTCTCAAGTTCTGTGACTTCAGAAATTATCACACATCTTCTGGAAGGTCTTTGGCATTGTAATCCTGACTGTAAGGCCCTTAACAGGTGTTTGATTATTGAGTTGATGACATTGGTTGTGCTTTATCGTGTAACAGGGAAGACCATGAGAAGGTTCATATGTTGGAGACTTTGCCTAAATCTGAGAAAAACTGTCATCACATCATTTCATTTAAACAATGCCCATGCTGACCAGAAACTCACCATCACTTTCTGTGGAGAAGAGGTTAAGCATGAGAAATTCCCCAGATACCTCAGCATAACTCTCAATCAGAGCCTCACCTTTTGTGAACATCTACAGAATGTTGCTAAAAAAATGAGAGCACAAGTTAACGTTGTGCATAAACTGGCTGGAAATACATGGGGAGCAAATGCAACTATGCTTCGAATGGCCACTTGAGCACTTGTTTTCTCTGCAGCAGAATATTGCTCCTCAGTCGAACAAAAGCATGCCCACAAATATTATTGATATTCAGTTAAGTGCAGCTATGTGGATTATATCAGGAACGCTAAAAAATACATGGATGGCCATGGCTTCCAGTCCCAGAGAACACTGCTCCCCCACAGCTCTGCTATGATGTCACATGCATAAGGTAATACCATAAGGTCATCGGTGACCCAAACCACACAATCCACAAGACATCACCACTCCACCACTGGACAGCTCAAATCTAGGAAACCCTGCTGGAAATATGCTAAGAAGCTTTATGATGAAAACAAGAGCATTGAAGAACAATGGAGGGAAGCCTGGGCAAATACCAATCTGCTGTAGAAATGTATCATCAGTGACCCTACAATTCCCCAGCCAGGATTTGACCTACTGAGAAAGATTTGGTCCTCCCTGAATCATATCTGGACACTTCATGGAAAATGAGGACACCTACTCCATAAATGGATATTTTTTCTTATATAAAACTGATTTTCTATTAAAGTATTCCGTGATTACCCTACCTAATGATTTTTAAAACAGCAAGGTGAAATCTATACATTGTGTGCCTCATTAGTTCTCTTTTTAATTTTTAGTTTGTAGTTTCATTTTCAACCATTTAGACTGGAATACAGGTTTAGTCAATCATCCCCCATTCCCCTATTCCTCCCCCCACAAAAAAAAAAAAAAAAAATCAGAAAGCATTACTGGAATAAATTCTCTATTTTTTCTGTGGTGCCATACAGGAAAATAATGAGTAATAGCTCAGTGGGCTGTAATAACTTTCTTTTTAGGTTATGCATTGTTATTTGTACAGAAAACCAAAGAACATTTTGTTTTTTATGTACAAAAGAAATGATTTCTTGGCTGACAGTACAGATTCATACTGGGGTTTTGTTCATTCTGCTATACATCAATCTCATAGTTTCATAGTTGGTAGGGTCAGAAGGGACCTGAGCAGATCATCAAGTCCGACCCCCTGCCATGGCAGGAAAAAGTACTGGGG
>NW_017728948.1:47787231-47795936 GCF_001723895.1 Crocodylus porosus
TCTCCCCTGGTGGGGCTATGCACCTCCTGGGTTAGATGGAGGTCCTGTATTTCAGCTAGGAACCTATGTGAGCGGTCAGACTTGGCTGACTGCTTTTCCCAGGAGATGTCTGGAAAGTTCAGGTCACCCATGATGACCACGTCTTTTGACCTAACTACCTCTGTGATCTGACTTAAGAATTCCCAGTCTAGCTCTTCCCCTTGGTTGGGTGGTCTGTAGTAGACCCCCACCATTAAGTCCCTTTTCCCTCAACTTCCTTGTATTGTAACCCAGAGCTCTTCAGTGTGCCCATCCTCTGACCTTGTGCTACTTGATGAAGATGTGGAGATGAGGATCTCATTGTAAGACACAATTATAATACTTTTATCTGATATAGCATTGTTGGACAGTGATTCTTAGCTTTATTTATCCTTATTTTCTGAACTCTTATTTGCAATCATAATTCTTTTTCCCCCCTAATTTAGAAAATATTTGTGTGCATGTTTGTGTCAATTGAATATTTCTGGGCTATGCTAGATTGACAGCATTGAAGACTGAAGTGCCTTATGTACCCATGGAACTATAAAGGGATCAAAAGTATATGTTTCCCTACAATGATTTATTTCTATGTACGGATCACCTTTTGGGCTGAGCCTGAGAAGAGAAGTCAAAAGCAATGCCAACTCTAATTGGCTCTAAAATGTACATATCTTTCTATTTACAATGATTAACTTTTAAGTGGAGATCATTATACAGAGAACTACATTCACTGGAAGTCATTAGAACATGGACTGCCATGCCTAGTCCACTGAAAGCACCCAGAATTAGCAGATGCTACGCATCACAGGGCTAGCCAGAAAAGGCATGGGTCAGCGCACCCAGGAGATATAATAAGATGACTTAAACCCTAAACAAATGTATAGCAAGCTGCATGCAGCCAAAGATCCTTCAGCAAAGCTGGTTCCATAAATACCAGGGACAGAGTACATACTATTCATTCTATGACTACAGAAGTGAATTATGTCCAGTAGATACCTTGGTAAATCATTCCCAACAATAATAGAAACATGATGCATTATGATGTAACTCTGAAGACAGCATCTTAAACAGTCCCTCAAGTCTCCCATAGGATAACTACTATGAAATACTGCATGTTTGAAAGAGAAATGATACTTTGTGATATAAATCTATGGTGACAAAAGTGCATCTTTAAGGAAGTGTTTAGTACCTTGGAAACTATACAAATGTTGAACATAAGATGTATTTTACCAGATTGTGACAAATATTTACTGGGTGTGTCTACACATGCAATTAATGCAAAGTTTATTGCGTTGGAGTATATTGCTGCTGGGCACACCATTTGTGTCCAGGAGCAATAAACTCCAGAGTTTATTACTTTTTGAATGTGTGCCTGGGAGCACAGCACATTTTGCTGGGTTGGAGTAGCCCTACCTGGCAGAGGGCCTGGAATGGGGGGAGGGGCGAAGCTTGGCAGCCTGGGGCTGCTCCCCACCAGCTCAAGATGCTGCAGAAGGAATAGGTGGGGCATGAGGGTGCTTCAGGGTGGGACTAGCTGACAGGCAGACCTGACACTGAACCACCCTCATGCCCCAGCCAGTCACAGCAGTGTCTATACATATGCTACTGCAGAGTTTTTTACTCCACAGCAGGATAGCACTTGTATTTACAAGTACTATCCAGCTGTGGAGTAAATTAGTTTACTCCAGCCTAATAGGGGCACATTTTTACACACCCTTGGCACTAAAGGATTGCTAAGGCATAATTAATGCAGAGTAAACATGGAATACATCTCACACCATTTAACTTAATTCAAATCAAACTTGATGAATACATTGAATGCATTAATAGTTTCTACATAGAGAGAGAAAAACAGTTCAATGGTCTCACCCAATCCCAGATGTCCCTCACTTCACAGAAAAGGTGGCCAATCAGGTCGTGAAAGTAGAGGTGGTTGTCTGAGGGTTCTTTTTCAGTCCAGATATTGTTGGATGATGACACCCAAATTCCTTGTTCCTCCCCTTTTATGTTTTTTCTTTAACTTTACTCCTGTGATGACTCTTCATTTCCGGGTACTGTTGATTGGTTCCCCTGTGACCATCATACTGTTCATTAGAGCTGTGTGAAGCTTTGGTCCCTCATTAGATTTGGTTGAGATTTGGCCTGATTTGGTGGCCAAATCTCCAAATCTGAATCAAATCAGAGGATGCTTTAATCTCTCCAAATCAATTTGGAACCCTCCAACTTTGGACATAGATACATGTTTTTTCTACATACGTCTATGTAGCAGGGGCTCTGAATGCTGCGGTGCTGGGGAGATACAGTGTCCCACAGCAGCACGGGGGGCTCCCCAGTGTGCCCAGCAGCAGACCCAGAAGTGGATCAGAAGCACTTCTGGGTCCACCGGGGAGCATGCTAGGCCCTCCCCCTGTGCTGCTGTTGTAGGATGCTCCATCTGCTCCAGCACCACAGCAATCACAAGCTGTGCTGCTACCTCAAGGTATGTAGAAAAAATGTCTATACCTGTGCCTGCGTCTGAATCACTGATTCACCGAATCAGCATTGAATTGTTGGATTCGGAATTGGCTGAATTGGATCGGGGACAGTGATCTGAATCAATAGATCAAATCACTGTCCCTGATTGGGGCCAAATCAGAATCCAAATCAAATAGGGCCTGTTTGATACTACTGAAACACACCTACTGTTTATGTTCTTATCCTGTTAGCATATTCCTTTGTTTCAACAAACCCATCACATTCATACATCTTATTTTGGTCTTTTACTGGTGTCTTAATTTGGGGTTGCCCCAGACTCCTAATTTGATCTGTCCATCAACTCTGAAAATTCCAAGGGCTCTGCAGTTGGGCACTGTCCAGTGGGTACCCTCATCACTTTTCATTAACATATCCAATCATGTCATCCCTCTGATTCAGTCAGTGACAAGTTCAGTTAATTTGAGCCAGTAACAAGGCTTACATTTCACACACTTATGTTAATAATGCTGGAACATAAGCTCTCTTATTAAATTAATAAAAAAGAAAAGAAAAACACAATGTGAAGGTGAGCTCAAGGCAAATAGCTGACAGTGAAGATACAAAATACAAAAGAAAAGTTCAAATAATAATGAGGCTATAAAAAAGTTAAGCAATGGTTAAATAAGGTTGGATATAAAAGAAAAGTTCAAATAATACTATAATTCACCAGTGTGACAGCTGAAAATTATGTCTGTGTGATAAAGGTGCTTGCTGAAGGTTCTATGAAGATTAGATGAGGTGTTTTTTTGTCATTTGTTCAGATATTAAACTATATGTTGTTAACCGCCTAATTAGAGTCAAAGATGTAGTGAGGCCTTGTATGTAGTAATGAAGCCTAGTAAATTTAGCAAAGCCTTGTAGAAGTAATAGTAGGTCCTGTGGCGTAGTAAAAAATTAACCTTATCATAAGAATGCAAGACTTGTACTGCTATTGGTCAGTCTAAGGACAGTTGAAATAAAGAGAATCTGAATGGCTGTAAATTATCAGCATAGCTCAGAACTTATAAATTGGCTGGCACATCTGGAAATCATTTACTAGGAAGATGCAGCTCTGTAAAAGAAGTTCCTGATTTAAGATTGGCTGCTGGCCTGGATTCAGTGGGTCCATGGATCTTGAGGACCCCAAAGACTGAATACCAGGGTCCTTCCAGGTATCTCTCGGACAGCACTGATTGGGGATGCCTGACTTTGCTGAGCTTCTTTGCAGAAGAGAAACTTGTCATACATTAGGCATCAGAGGGGACTGTCAATAAGTTGCCAACACAAATTATTATTGCCTGTCCTTGTTTTGTTATTTATGCATAGTTGTATGTTTGTTAAGTCAATACATCTTTCTTACCTGTCTACCCCTGACCACACTCTCAATCCTGAACCATCCCCAGGTGGCAGGGACAACCGCTAAAACAAGTGCAACTAAAGCTAAATGTGAGAAAGTACCCTAACAGGACAGGGATCAGCCTGGCAGCCTGGGGCTGCTCCCCACCTGCTCAACATGCTTCTGAGGGGCTGGCTGAGGCATGATGGTGCTTCAGTATGAGGTTAGCTGGCAAGCAGCACCCACACTGAAGCACTCTTATGCCCTAGCTAGTCAGGGCAATGTCTACAAGTGAGGTACTGAAGGGGTTTTTTTACTTTGCAACAGGATAGTACTTGCATTTATATGTATTTACAAGTACTATACTGCTGCGGAGTAAATTAGTTTACTTCAGCCTAATAGGGAGGCATGTGTAGATCCTGAGACATTTACTGTGCAGTTAATTAGTCTACTGTACAGTAAACAACTTGTGTAGATGTGCCTGCTTTATTTTCCTTGTATGCCATAAAAAATAAAAGGCTCTTCCTCTCCCCCTGCAATACAACCAATGGGAAGAATACCATTTAAACCTTCACATGATATTTCCTGTGATCATTTCACATAGGGGAGTATGTGGTCTGTATACTTAAGACATGAGGCGGGGAAAAAGTGACTTTTTTCAGGTGACTCTACCCCCATTTTTCTTTAGGTAGCACTCTAGGGATGCAGCCAGATTTAGACACTGGGGAAAGGAGTTAATGAAATGGAAAGCAGTACTGAAGTATGGACTATACTAACTCATATATGCAGTCCCTGGTTCTGTCAAGCAATGTCCTTGGAAAAGCCATATCAAAGGAGAGCAAATTTTCATGAGAAAGCCCTTTAAATGTTTCATGTAAAGAGGAAAGTAAAATGGCACACAAAAGCTCGTCTATGACCCTTCCAATTATATAGGTGGTCCAATAAAAGATAATCACTCACTAAAAATCTTTTCCTCCTCTATCACAGGTTTTTATCTTTGATATTTTACATTGAATTTTAGATATAGCTCATTATAGAATATGAAGAAATGGAACAGCCTTGCATTAAGCTCAGTAACCCAGGAAGTTCTCCTTAGTCCTACAAATCCACACTGTTTCTGAAAGATCACCAGACAGTGTCATGATGTCATGACCAGGATATTTGGCCTAGTGGGTAGAGCCAGGGATTGGACTTGGAATTTCAGGAGGCAAGAATCAGAAACCAAATACTAAGCCAAGGTCAGGATCTGGGGATCAGAGGCCTAGTTACTAAATCTGAGGGACAGTCCCCAGGGCAAGGTCCAAGAAGAGAGCCAAACTGCCAGGAAACAGATTTTCATTGAAATTTAAAACTGAAATCCAGGAGCAAGCCAAAATCAGGGTCAGAAATCAGAAAAACTAGAGAATTTGCTAGGAAGGAGCTGTTTTGGGACTATAGACTAGTAAATTGTGCATTAAGGCTCAGGTGCTGGAGAAGTTCCTTAAAAGCAGCCCCAGAACCAATCAGAAGGAAGAGGTGCGGGTCAGCTGGTCTTGATTCATTTGTGAAGTGTGGCTGACTCAGTTACAAGGGCTGCAGGCAGAAATTGATTGGACCTTATGCAGTTGACCCATTTACTTAGGCTGGAGTTGAAAGGTAATAACCTTTCACATAGGTTATTATGATTAGGGCTGTCTGAGGCTTCAGATCACGCTTCGGATTCGGGGCCGCTTTGGGCACTTTGGAGTCCAAAGTAGCCTGCCTGGAGCAAAGTGCTGGCTCATTCAGCCTGTCTGAAGCAGTTCGGAGCTTTCAAAGCAGTTTAGAAAAGCTGTGGATGCTTTGGACAAGCTTTGGAGGCTGAAAGTGAAAGTTAGAAGAGGGAGGGGGAGTGGGGGAAGACTGACATGTGTAGGTGGCCAGTGAGAAGAATTTCTCTTTGACTGTTTTTCCAATGACAGCGTCTGGGGGGAGGGACCTTGAAACAGCATAAAAGCCTCTGTTTGGAGATGTGCTGTGCCTTTTGCAAGCTCGTTCCCTCTCAGGAACTGCATGAGAAAGGTACCCTAGCAGACAGCCTGGTTGCTTTACTCAGTAGTTGAACTTGCCTGCTTTGTTAGAAAGGATTGGGTAGGATTTAGCTTCGCTTAGCACCTTTTAGTACTAGTCAATTAATTTATTTCAATTTATATTTGCTCTTTTTTTTGTGTGCAAACTTTTAAAAAAGAAAGCTGTATTTTCCCTGCCAGTGTGATCCATCACTGTGCAGGGAGGCACACAGATTTCACGCGCGCGCACACACACACACAATATAAAGAAAAAAAATCAGATATTCATAGAAGAAGAAGACAGACAGACAGCACACAATTTTTACATAGCACTTAACACTGAAGCAAACAATCAAAGTAGAGTCCAGTGCATGCGAACAACAAAGGGAATAAAACACACATCACAAAAGGAGTGACACACACACACAGACCTTTTGCAGCACAGGAAATATTAATATGAAGCATGTTGGAAAGGCAGGTGCCAGGTCTTCTGGCAGAGGAGGGAGAGGGGGTAGGGGGAGGGCTAGAGCTGCAAGCCCCCCTACCCTGCCAAACACAGACGCATTCTCTTCCCGAGCAGCCATGATATCAGTGCTGCCAGTGGAAGCAAGGAGATGGGAGTAGTGTCTGCACCTGATGTCCCTGCACCTGCACCTGTACCACCTCCCCTCAGTCCTGAAGTAGGCACCAGCAGTGGAATCACTGCCTCCTCCACCCCAATGTCATCTCTCAGTGTGAGCCTCCCACTGCCAGAGGACCTGAAGCTGGAACCAGGGATGCTGAGCACACTGACTCAGGCAATTCTGGGGACTGAGAGGGAATCAGAGTTTGTGCTCCACACTCCTCAAATTTCCCCTAGACCCAGGTCGCCTCCAGAAAGCAGTACCTCGGAGGAGTCTGAGGTTGTGGAGGCAGCTGAGGCAGCTCCTCCTGCTGTTGAGCCTCAGCATGCTGAGGAGTGGGATAAGGCATGATCCTTACCCTCAACCCAGAAGTGGGGGAGTAGTATAGTGTGGGAGCATTTTGAGCTGGCAGATAATCCCAGGTTTGCCATCTACCAGCACTGCTGAAGGCACATGAGCCGTGGCAAGGATGAGACACTTTTCCACCATGGCAATGCTGATGCATCTGAGGAGGCAGCACCCCTTGCCCTTCTTCCTGCTCAGCCTGGCACCAGTGTGAGCATGCCAGAAGGGAAGTCCCCTGCTCGCTCCAAAGCCTCCTTCCCCACAAAGCAGAGGCAGGCCAGCCTGGACCAGTGGGGAAAAAGTGGACAGAAAGAGGGGCACGTTCCCAAGTCACGTTCCCAGCCCTTCTTCCTAGTTGAGCAGCCAGGATTCAGGTGGTTCATAGCACTTCTGGCCCCATCTTACAAAGTGCCTGCATGTACCACCTTGAGCAGGACAGTGGTGCCCCCCCTGTATGAGGCATGCAGAAAGTACTTGAGGGAGGAGCTGTGCAAGGCAGGGCTGCAGGTAGCCTTGCACTTCAACTCTGACATCTGGAGCAGCCACGGTGGTGATCATGCCTACCTCTCCCTCACAGGGCACTGATGTGACCAGTCAGGCCATCAGTGGGCTCTACTGCAAGCTGAGGTGCTGGATGAGTCCCCCACGACAAAGGAGATCATGGGAGCCATGAACCGCATGGTGCAGGGGTGGCTTGTTGGGTAGGCTGAGCTCACCCATGAGTTCATGGTCACTGACAATGGGGCCAATATGATGAAGGATGTCCAACTTTGTTGGCATCCACCGTGTGGCACACAGGCTGCACCTTATAGTGAGGGATGCCTTGGAGGGGGACAGGGCTGCCAGTGACGGCTCTGCCACCAGTACTGCTACAAGCCAGCTGATTTTGAAATGCAGGAAGGTTTTATAGTTTTGTAGGAAAACCCCCAGTTTTTCTTTTTTTTTAAATTTTTATTATTTATCTTAAAATGCATTCCCTCCCCTTCCCCAACCATTTCTGACTTTCCTTCTCCTCTCTATTCCCTATAGATAAGTATAAGTGAGCTCAAAATTGTATAAGCTTTAAGCATTTTTATTTTTGGTGGCAAGCTTTTGGTTTTTGATGTCCATTGTTTTATTAATTATTAGGTTTGTATTAATTTTTACTGTTGTATATTGGATTGTTGTCATTTTTGTATTGATTTTTGTTGTTTCATATGCATATTGGATAGTTTAGGCCTGTGTTTGTAAGTGAACCAAAGTAATGTCAAGTTTCCATTTTATATGTCAAGCCTCCAGCTTCTGTCCTCTGCCCCAGCCTCCCATGTTGCAACAATATGATTCATTGTACCCCTCCCATGTAAATTGGTTCCCAGATGAATGAGAATTATTGGGTATGATTGAGATACAATGGTAGCAGGCCTCTACTGAATAGCCTGTAATGACTGGGCCATCACCTCGCATTGATTCATCCAGAACCTACAGACCTCACCCAGGAACAGAGACAAGACCAGCATTTGAAAAGTGAAAGACCCTGCAAAACCAGCAACTCTCACCATTACAGACACCTGAAACTGCACATCCCTGCAGGGAGCACACATGCTCAGTACGCCAGGGGCTGACCCTTGCCTGGGCATGCCTCCTGTCACTAGGGTCACACACGGTTTGCCCCTATAAAGAGGGGCAGTAAGGAGAGACCCAGTGGGAATGCCATTTCCATCTGGACCAGACCAGCTTCACATCACCTATCCACCTCAGAGGCCCTGTCGGCAACGCCCTCTGGACAACACCGAGCTGAAGGAGACCCCAACTGGCCATCGAGGATCAACTTCCAGCCTGGGATAGGTAGATATTACCTGCACACCTCCTCCTACAATTTGGACT
>NW_017728948.1:47800443-47805651 GCF_001723895.1 Crocodylus porosus
CTGGTGTTCCTAAAGGCGAACCTCCCACTGCTGGGGTTCCCCAAGCTCTATCTGCAGATGGACTGAGTGCCACCCTCCTCACTCCATCTGCACCAATTCCCTTTTTGAGTTTTTTAAAAGCTGAGTAATGTCCCTTCTTGCATGCATCTCCTCTGCCCTTTTTGTGCATTTCTTTTTCCTTCTAAGTATTGGCAGAGACCTAGCACACTCATTGCATGGGTGTGGCAAGGCTTGGAGCAAGCCAGAAAGCTGAAGTGGCTTTCTGTAGGAGAAAACTACAAACTATACCTACATATCAATTGAGCTAAGTGTCACTAAAGAAAATAAAAGAACTAAAATATCTACTTCAAAGCAAAGGCAGGAAAAGACAAAAAAAGCCAAAGTGCATTGAAAACATGACTGTAAATATATTCTCATGAATACATTCCCCCTTTGATTAAAACCTATTTCTCAAAGCAAATGTCCCTTATCTGTTTAAAGTTTATGCTAAATTGATCTATGTGACTTCATCTAACCTAACTCACTTACTGTCCCCAGTGGTCTTTGATCCTCACTGCCTCACATTGCATTTTTATATATTTCTCACAGTGCATTTTTATATTTCATCTGTCTCATCTTTGGCCTGGCATTCTGTATTTTATGTTTTATACCTTCTAACGTTTAACCAATGTAGGAGTTGAGGTAGATGATATTTATTTGGATTTTAAAAAGGCTTTTGACACAGTGGCACACCCAATTCTTATAAATAAACTAAGTAGCTGTGGCGTGGATTTTTTCATAGTCAGGTGGGTGAAAAACTGGCTTATGGGGCACACCCAGAGAGTGGTGATGGATTGGTCAGTTTCTACCTGGAGAGATGTGGCATTGGTGTCCCTCAAGGCTCTGTTCTTGGACCAGTGCTGTTCAATATCTTCATCAGTCATCTAGATGAGGGTGTAGAAAGCACTCTGTCCAGATTCGCAGATGGCACCAAACTATGGGGTATAGTAGACACATTAGAGAGTAGAGAGTGAATTCAGGTGGATTTGGACAGACTGAGCACCTGGGAAGAAAGAATCATCAATACACCTATAGACTGGGAAGTACCATTCTAAGTAGCACAGCAGTGGAAAGGGATCTCAGAGTCATAGTTGATGCAAAAATGAACATGAGTTGCCAATGTGATCAGATAATAAGTACGGCTAACCATACTCTTTCTAGCATTAGTAGGTGCATCACAAGCAGGTCTAGGGAGGTGATACTTCCCCTCTATGTGGCATTGGTGAGGCCACCACTGGAGTACTGCATCCAGTTTTGGGCGCCACACTTCAAGAGGGATGTATATAACCTGGAAAGGGTTCAGAGGAGTGCTACTCATATGGTTGAGGGCCTGCAGCTAAGATCCCATGAAGACAGATTGAGACACCTGAATCTCTTCAGCCTCCATAAGAGAAAGCTGAGAGGGGATCTTGTGGCCATCTACAAGCTTATCAGGGTGGGTCAGCAGGGTATAGGGAATACTATGTTTACCAGAGTGCCCCTTGGGGTTACTAGAAACAATGGCCATAAACTGAAGGAGATAATTTAGATAGGACATCAGGAAAAAATTCTTTTTGCCAAAATATGGAATGGGCTTCCAAGGGAGGTGGTGCTTTCCCCTACTTTGGAGGTGTTTAAAAGGAGATTACACAAGCACCTGGCTGGGGTTACTGAACTCCAGTGCTCTTTCCTGCCTAGAGCAGGGGGTCAGACTCGATGATCTAATAGGTCCTTTCTGACCCTAGAAATCTATGAAATTTATGAATGTATTCTTTAGAGTAAGTAATGCCTTGTATCACTAAAATTATTATTATGAGAATACATTGGAATTGTAATCACTGGAATTGTATTGCTGTATTGGGCTGGTCCCCTGAGTGAATGTGCATGAATCAGTAGATAACTGAATGACAAAGCAAGAGCTTGTCTGTTAATTGACAATAGCTTAGCCAGAGGAACTTACCATTACAAAACTGTACTCTACAAGCCATTTTAAGCTAATCAAGCCACGTGGAACCTGCAATGACACAGCCATTGAGTCATTCAAGTCAAGGGTGGACTCCCAAAAATACACCGTTGGGCAGAACCCCCAGTGACTTTGACTGAAATCTGTCATGCACTACTCAAGACCCACATGGGACAGTGACATCCAGATTGGGCAGCCAGGATGATGCTGGGGGAATCACAGAAGTCTGCCAGAAAGGGATAAAAGGCAGTAACATCCAGCACCTGACCAACTGAGACAGAAAGACAAGGAGGCTGTTAAGGTGGCCAGTACCCTTCATAACCTCCCAGAATTTACATTTATAATTTCATTAAAACTTCACATCCTGTCTAATAAACTAGAATTTATGCTGATCCTGTGAGTTGGTCCTTTGTAGCCAACATGCCTGCTCCACATGGTGCCGGTGGCATCAGGCAGCACAGCTGTGCCCCAGCTGCAGCCACAGCCAGTGAGGATGTGGTGCTGTGAGACTGGGCTTTACACATGCTTAACAGAGCTGGCCTGGGTCTCATAGCACTGCATTGCCACTGGTTTTGTACATGCTGAACGGAGCTGTGAGCGCAGTGGGTGTGTGGGGTGTGGGTGGGTTGGGTGTGCACTTGTGGGAGCTTCCCCCCTGCCTGCTCTTTCCCAAATGGCTGAGCCCAGACCCTCTGCCTGCAGGGTTAGGGAAAAGGTGAGATCAGCACTGCCTGCCTGGCTTGCAGCTCTGCAAAGGTCAGGGAATCAGCTGTCACCGCTGGCAGCAAGGAAGGGAAGGGAGAACAGGGAGTCGAGCAGGCATTACCAGCTCTCTGAGTCTGTGTCCACTGCTGATTCCCTATCCTGTCTATAGCTGCTTGCCTGGTAGGGATTGGAGTAGCGAGGTCCTTCACTTCCCCTCTACGCCATCCATCCACACACACTCTCCTGCTCCACTTGAGCAGCATAAGAGAGTGGCAAGAAAACCTCTGTTCTCCCCGATGCTTCAGCTCCTCCTCCTTCCCAGGCATGTGGTGACCCCTGCTCAAGCCCCTCTACAAAGCTCACGGTGGGACCCAGCCTGGCACGGCTCACTAGCTTGGTTTTGGACCAGACCAGGAGGCACAGCTCCAGGATGCATGGATCCTGTTAGCTGCAGCTCCTGTTAGGGTATTTTTAAAAAGTGGATTTGGAATGCTGCTGTAGCAGTCCAGCTGGCACAAGGGGCTAATGTCCCCAGATACCACTTGGTCAGCCCCAGAAACTTCTGTCTGTGCATCCATTAACCTTCCATGGGCTAAGGCCCACCCAACTAACTAGTAGCCCCTTTTCAAGGGGGCTACCCCAGAAGCTCCTGTCTATTTGTAACACTCATATCATGGGACCTAAGGCCCACCTGGGTAACTAGTAACCCCATATGGGGCTAATGAGTGAGTGGTACAACTAAATTCTTGGGACACCTAATGAAAAAAACAGGATAGGAGTATCATGTGGGTCAAAGGTTCAAAATTTGAAAATAAGTGCACCTGAGGGGAACACTGAACAAAGCCCCCCAGGCAGTACCCACTGGTCCTCATCAGCATCCAAGGAACTGGTGGACACTGCTTTGGTGCTCTGCCTGGAAACATGTATGGACAAGTGACAGGAAAGCAGCCCCACAGTCCCTGGACACCTTCCTGGCCAGAGCCTCCTTCCTGATCATGTACAGGGTCCACTTGTCCAGGGCCAGGAGGTTGACCAGGAGGTCCTGGGACTTGGTGGGGCCGTGGATGGGGTGCCCAAAAATAAAAAGGTGGGCGGTGAAGTTCAACCTTAGGATGAAGTTCTGAAGATGGAGAAGCTGCATCCTGGTGCACTGGACTGTCATGTGCACCAGGGTCTCCCTCTTCCTGCAGAAGAGGCAGGAGACTGGGGTGTCTGTGAAGCTTGCCACATACATACCCATGGCAATAGCTCCACGGAGGAGATGCCAGCTGAGGTCCTCAGTGGCTTGTGGGATGAGGGTGAAGTACAGGCTCAGCCACTGAGGTGCCCCAACTATGCCCTTGCCAAGCAGATATCACCACTTGTTGCCTGGGTGGGACATAAGGGCAGCATAATGGATCATGCAGTGCATGAGTGTGTAGAGGTGGCGGTGATGAACGGTGGAAAAGCAGACTGGTTTGGTGTCCTCCAGCTGGCTCAGGTGGTGGAGTGGGGAGCACCATGAAGCTGGGTGAGGTGCTGGCCTCAAGACAAACACTGGTGTGCTGGAGGACATGTGGGGGGGGGGGGGCGAGGACTGCCATTGTGCAGAACCTGGTCAACAAAGGCAAGGGCATTGAGTGGTAGGGCAAACTTAACCTACTGGACCAGATGGCAGGTTGCATGTGTCATGCTGGGCCTATGTGCTGGGCCAGGGCAGCGGGGTCCACCCACTCCTGCCTATCATAGTCCAGGAGGTCTCTGATACAGGTGACACCAGCCAGGATAAACCTCTGTCACAACTGAGACACCTCTGCCATTGGCACCTCCAGCTGGGGGTTCCAGAGGAAGGGCTTGAAGAGCAGGTCAGTGCCTTGGGCAAGTATCGCAAGGAACCTGGAGGCAGAGACCAGCCTCCAGGCCCGGAGGAGGTACTGGTAGAAAACTGGCAGCTCTTGCAGGTCTTGCAGGGATAAGCTCCTCAGGCTGAAGAGCTGCCAGTCATATTGAAGCCCCCAGAAGTGGTGGAGAAAGGTGCACCCAGGTGGCCTCACGCCGCGTGGCTACTGATACTGTATAGCAGTTGCTGCAGGGCCTGAAGGTGGAATGTGAGGTACCTGTGATCCACTCTTTCAGACAACTTCTCCTGGTCCAGGGATAGGAGGGCAAAAGACAGGCCCTACCAGCTCTAGCTGCAGTAGGTCCTGAACCAGGTACAAGTTGTCGAAGATTGAACATCTGGGCAGCATGTACGTCTAGTCAGGCTGGACCCTTTCATCAGCACAGACTGCAGGCACAGCAAGATGGCCTTCACTGTCACCTTATAGTTCATGTGGAAGGGGGACACAAGAAGCCAGTTCCTCAGGTCATGGGAATCCCACTTCTTTGGCAGGAGGATCAGCATGGCCCTCTGGCATGACACGGGGAGTTCCTAACTTCCCTCAGATTTGGCCCAGATTGTGGCAAAGTCCGGGTTGAGGATATCCCAGAAGGCCCAGTAGAATGCTGTGGTTAGCCTGTCGATGCCTGGTGCCTTGTTGCCA
>NW_017728948.1:47805971-47813393 GCF_001723895.1 Crocodylus porosus
TGGAGCTAGACTGTTATCAGTGGTGGCAGATGACAGAACAAGGAGCAATGGTCTCAAGTTGCAGCAAGAGAAATTTAGGTTATATATTAGGGAAAACATTTTCACTAGAAGGGTAGCAAAGCACTGGAAAAGGCTACCCAGAGAGGATGTGGAATTTCCATCCTTGGAGGTTTTTAAGACCCAGCTAGGTAAAGCTTTATTTGCGATGATATAATTTGGGATAATTCTGCTTTCAGCAGTGGGTTGGAGACTAGATTACATTGTAAGGACCCTGTTAACCCTAATTATCTCTGATTTCTGTGATTGTGGTTTGGTTGGTAAGAATGAGATACATGGCAGCCAAATGATACTTATGTATAGACCCATTTATATAGAAACTAGTGCAGTACACTATTTGACAAAATACATATCTGATCATTCCATCTGCAGAAAGGTCTTCAACACAGGATGAAGAAAACTCTGGTTTTGGCCTGTGCTCTTATAGCCCACTGACATTGCTCTACTGCATTTTGTCAGCTCAAGAATCTGCCACTTCAGAATGAAGAGAATGCTGCTGATCTGTCGCAGTGTGGCTTCATAGCCACATCCCAGTTGAAATGGATTCCACTTTCAGACCTGGTACAGTTGGTACAATTCCAATTGAAGCCAGGTGACCATACATCCCATTTTATTGGGAAAGTTCCATTTTTAAACACCTATTGTAGGCATCCTATTGATTTGTTTCAATGAACATTTTTGTCCTGTTTTCAGAGGGCATGCCCTGGACTGATGTTTAAAACAAGGCTCCCCCAGAAAAAACAGAACTGTCCCTTTTTTCTCTTCCTTCTCCTCCTTCCCCTCCTCTACTCTCACTTACCTGAGACTAGAGCTCAAAGACAGCCTAGAGTGCTAGAAAACATGCATGACTTGGGGAGAAGCAGCAGAGTGTTTTGAGTTTGGGGAGGTACGGAGGCTCTAAGTCAGTATGTGAGAGAGATACTGACAAAACTGGCTAGGTGCTGAGTAAGTTTTCTTACCTTTCACCTTGCATCTTGTTTAAATTACATTTTTGCAATTAAGGCATGTTCCAGGGCAGATGGTATATTAAAAAGGATTTGATGTGAAATCTTTATAACCCAGTGGGGCTGTGTGGATATTGGCTTACAGTATGGCATTGCATGATGAAGGGGTGTGTCTGCATGTTTTCTGTACTGAAGGGCTGTCACCTCATCTTTTCTATGTCCTGCCTGGTGACTGAGTCAAGGGAAAGACTGTATAAAGTGGGTATATAGAAGGGCCATTGCCCTCATTCCTACCTTCAGGTTGCTAGAACCTGTGGCCATTGGTGCCCAGTTGAGGTTCATACCACAAAAGTTGTCAAGTAATTTGCACAGATATTCTCTGATGATACAGGTGGCCCCTGCATAAGGCCCCGGGACCTACCAAGGATTATGTGTTTTGCTTTCTCATGTCCAAATCAAGGTGCCAGTTTTAGTACAACACCTCTGACCCCTTCATTCTTTCATAGACTAGTAATACAAATCAATCATCTGTACAAAAACACATGCTACATGTCTGGGCAGTAATGACTGGTGTGCATGGTTGACCTAAAGAGATTAGAAAAAGTCATAATTCTTTCAGGCAGAGACCTGGCCCTGTGCAGCTGTGGGAAGCATCAAAGGTTGACCTGCTGCTACCACTGGTGGAGGCAGGGCTGGCAATGCAGAACCTACTATTTCCCAATTCCTTCTTCTGCTCCCCAGATTGGGACCTGAGGCTGGCATCCTGGTTACTCACTCTCTGCTATGCTACTGCCTAGAAAGGTGCTGAAAGGAGCCTGCTCAGTAGCTCCTCTTGCTAAAACTTTCAACAGAGCATATAGATGGCATTGCTTCAGTGCATTCAAGCTTCAAGCCAGTGGAGATGGCCACATCCACAACCGGGCACCTCAGTCTACATATTGAGCACACTTTCTGCAGTGCTCCCATTTATGTCCTGACCTTCTGTGCTTTGTGCAAGATGCCTACAGGGGATCTTTTTATTATATTATATCAGCCCAGGGCTAATTTGGTATAAAAAGTCCACTGCATGAACAACTATGTATTTACAGTCATCATAATTTTACTATGCCAACACTTCAACGACAAGCAGAACCTTAGCATTCATTTCGGTGACTGCATCCTGCCAACAGATTGGTTCATATTTTGAGATGCATTTTCCTACTCTACCACCTCCTGTTCATAGATTTTCATAAAGAGTTTAGGATGTGATGTATTGCTCTTAAGCATTGCATCTACAATACAAATTAAATAAATACACATTAGGCATAATGATAATGGTTGGTGTTCCTCTGGGCTCACTCCTTGGCCTTCTGTTATATGGAGTTCATGCAGTTCTATTTGTAGATTGCAATGACATACAATTAGTGTTACAGAAAAAAATGTTTTGTGCTTACCATCAACATTTTTCAGCCTCTGTTAGTGACACTGTTTTGCTGAACTAAAGAACTAAATGTCCATAAAACACCTGTGCTTTAAAGCAGTTAAAATTTAGCATTTGTAATGGTTAGCTGCCTACCCATAGCTAACTACCTTTAACTTAAATTAAATTACTCTGCCTTTGAAAGGCACATTTTGCTCTAAAGACACTATTTGTCATTCCCATAACAGAAGGTAATTCTTATTTATTTCTCTTTTTTCTCTAAGACAAAAAAGACACCCAAATGAAATGAGAAGTTCGTTTTATGCTTTTCAGTCTGTCTCAGTTTATAGTAAAAGATGTTTTTCTGACATATTTCCCATTATGAGGAACTAATGAAAAGAACTCTAACTTGTGTCATGAATTGTTCATATATTTCTCTCATTTTAAATGTATCTGTGTTTCCCATGTTTCTAATTAAAACATTCTAATTAAAGCATGTTTCTACTTTGAAATATCACTTTGTAAAATGGCATTAGGGATTCCAGCCTTATTTTCCTCTCAGTGATTTCTGTACAAAATTTGTAAGGAAACATTATGCTTTTTCTAACTGCCAAATTAATATAGGACCAGGAAATCAGGAGATGTGCGAGTCATTGCTTTGTCAGTTATTTTTATAATTAAGATTTTTTGATTTGGATTTAATAACATTTTTATGGAGGCACAAGTTGGGAGAAAACAGACATCCTAGCCCATTGCTATGCTCCAAGTGCCCGCAAATGTTGCCATGACCAAAGATAGTCATAGTTTGAGATGCCTTAAATGGAAGGATGTCTTTTTGCTGGTTGGGTGCCATGGGAATTCCCAAAGTGTGCATACAGGCACCCCCCAAAATGGGTGTGCCAGTGAGAGACACACACTGAGAATGGGTGTGCTAGTAAGATACACATCCTGCAGCGCATGTCTGAAGCAAGGGACCTGCATGGGGCTTTCTCCACTTGCAGACAAGTACCCCAAGTTGGGGGTGGCACTCAGAGACATTGTCTTTCAGGATTTGGCCTCCAAAGTTCCAGCAGAGACTGCAGGGCAGGGCTTCTGGTGACATCTGTAGATGCCAGTGAAATAGGCACCAGTTCCAGTGACAACATTTGCTTTTAGCCTTAGAGCTAGCCAATATGAAACACTGAGCTGAGAGGTGTCTGAACTGCTGCTTCCCTGTGGAGTTTAGATGCCTGAATCAGGATAGCAAAGTAGGTGCCTTGGTGATTTCAGGATCCAGGCCTAGAATCCTTTTTTGAATGTAGGCACCTTACTGAGCAGGGCTTGTGTAGTGCTGGTGCTGTCCATCCCTTTTATAAGAGTCTACTGGTTAGAGCACTCACCCAGCAAGGGAAGATCTCAGTTCTAGGCTCTCTTTCATTTAGGTGGCTCAAACCCACATTGCTCAATTCTTAGGAGAGTACCTAACCACCAGTGTGTGTGATGGGGAAAGGTCTTGCTGAAGCTGGGCTGCTGGAGAGACAAGAGCACTGGAATCAGAAAGGGAGACTGATTCTAAAGTACATTGCAGTGGCTGCCACAGCAAATTAGCCCCATGTCCTCCCTGAATACCACTTCAGTCCTTTTACCCTGCCTGATCTGCTGCTGGACTTTCTGTTCACTGCCCTATCTCCTACTGTGCTGCCTACTCCCTCCTCTATCTGCTGTGTGCTGTGCAGAGAGGCTGCCGACATTTCTGGCCTGCATGCCACAGGTTGGCCACCCATGGCTTAGTGGTTAGACTATTCTGTTGGACTGTAGTGTCCCCAACCCCTTTTCTATGTCAATAAATCTTTAATTTCTGTACTGTGGAACATTTCTTAAAAGTAGAATGGGGGAGACTGCTTCTCAGCTCAGAGCAGCTTATGGCCAGGTGATCCGAGCATTCTGTAAGGAACTAGTAAATGTGGGCGTGAATCCATTCAGACAAAGGATGTCACTGAAGAACATTTTGGGATCTGGGCCTAATGTTTCTAGAAGTCTGATCATTCTTAGTCTGAGGTGAGGGTAAATTTATAGGAAGCCTTTCTTCCAACTATTCTGCCTGCAGAGTTCTCAGAGAGCACTATTCTACTTCCTGTGGCTGCCACCACCTCCCATCCTTCCTCTTGCTTTGCCCTACTACATTTCATTTTGATGTTTTGCTGACATCTCCAAGCATAGATGTTGTCGCTGCCACTTTACTCTGCTGTAAATTCTGAATCCAACCCTTTGAAATCATAATTTCGTTTTTACTTTCATTTCTTAATTAACATTAACTGAATTAAAATAGGAACACTGGGGTTTTAGAACCTATTTGCTCCAAAATATGATGTTTTGCAGGCAAAGAACTGGGCATTTATCCCATCATGTTGATTAGTCCTTAGACTTTATGTGCTCAGCCTTAGTGGTGAGAACAGGCTTTAGTGATTAAATGTGGCTTGCATATGTATAGTAGATCATGCTGCTTCTCTCAATAAAATAACTGAAGGAGTCTGCTAACTGTGGAGTTAGATGAGAGGCCTGGAATTAGACTTGAAGCCTTCTTTGGAAGGTACAGTAGTGGAAATAATTGGACCCTGGAAGCACTGTAAGTTCTTGAATAAAATCAAGGGCACCAGGATGATATAATTTCTTCTAGGCAATCTTTATTTAATTTGTCAGTAGTCTATTTAGAGAGCTCGAACACCTTACGTAAATGTGTGTCAGTCTCTCAGGTTATGATGAACCCTCTCCAAAGTTTAAGAAACTATTGTTTTTGCATGTTTAAAACACACAGGGAGATAAACAACAAAAACCCCCTGATAAACAACAACAACTCCAACTGCTGACCCCCGCCTAATTTTGACAGGACATTAATTGTAAAAAATAATTGCAAAACATTTCTGAATCCTCCTCTTATTATGGCCCTTTCAGCACTTTCAAACATTTTAGAGTCTATGTTCATCTTTTTATAGAAATATATTGTTTTGTACATTGAGTGCAAACTTAGAAGCACTCCATTTCTGATACCATACCAGTGAGCTGCAGTATCTGTGATAAACGGCTTTGGATTCGACTGTGTAATAATTTTGTATCATATACAAACTCTTGACACCTCACTATTTCCCTTTTACAGGTTATTTTTCAGCCTGTTGAACTACACATATCCCAGGACAAACCCTTGCTCTTCTCTCACCCCCACTGTTTACCTTCTTCCATTGTGGAAAATGACCATTTAGTCATACCTTCTTCCTTTGTTGATCTTTTAACCAGTTTTTTGAATCCATGCCAGTATTTTCTTTCTGATCCAGAGGCATAACCAGATAGTTCTGTGCCCTGGGTGGTGGCACATGGAGTGGTGTCCAAGAGAGCAGTGACAGCAGCTATTTTTGGGTATTCCCCTGAGTTGGTCCACATGGCTAGTGCCCCCCTTACTTATGCTCCTGCTCTGATCCCAGGACAGCTTAGTTTTTTTAAGAGCCTTCGGTGAAGAACCTTGCCCATAGCTAACTATCTTATATCAACTGGGCCCCCTTTGTCCACATGCTTGTTTATACCTTCAAATAGCTCAAGCGGATTGATGAAACATGTTTCCTTTCTACAAAAGTCATGACTCCTTCTCAGTATATCATATTTATCCTATCTGATACTAGTCTTCATTACTGATGGATTCTATCAATTTTATGAAAACAGAAATTATACTTATCAATGTGAGTTTTAGTTTTATACCCTTCAGGATGCAGGGTTGGTAGCCTAAGGACAGGCTTCATTTCTTTTTGTTTTGTTTTGTTTTTGCAGGGAAATAAAGAAAGGTAAGAAAATGCATATAGCAGTACAGCAGAAATAAGATCAGTCAGTACTCACTAGGCAGGATTTCTGTGAGGATTACTTTAAACATCTGCAAAAATAGTCTCTTTCCTAGTCTAAAGGGCAGTTTTACATGTGCTCTGAGAGTGGGGAGAAGACGGGCACTTTAATTAGAGTGGCTCTGAGAGCTGCTCTAATTAAAGCACCCAGAGCATCTCATTTGTCAATGTCCCCATGCTTCAAAATGGAGGTGGGGATATTTTATCTAAAGCTTATTAAATGAGTTTTAGTTAATGTGATCCCAGCACCATTTTGAGGTGGAAGGACACTGATACACGAGACATGGAAGCTGGCTGGTAATTATTATGCTCCAGCAGACTCAATTAATTCAGTCTGTCCCAACATGCTGTAATTACGGTACATCGGAGCAGCATCCCGTCTCATATATAGGCACTTTTTATTAATACTTAGGAGATTATGTTAAGAAGTAATTTAAGATAGGCACAGATACAAAACAGGAGCCAAGATAGCTGTGTTAAGAGCCAGGCTGTGCTGTGAAGTTTAACTTGACACAGGAATTAATTTATCTTATTCTACAAAGGGGGTATCTGATATACTGGAATATTTATTTTCAATCAGCAGGTTCAGCCTTAGCTCTTTAACCTCTGCAATGTACTCTGTAGATATGAGATATCACCTAGCAACCTCAATGGAGGGGAAAGGTAATCCTTATTAACTAAACATGTTAATTATGTGTCTCGAAAGGGCTTTGATGCTATAATGCATTGTATAAATGTTATTGTGATATCAACCTAGGGCCAGATCCTCCACTGGAATAAATCAGTGTAGTACCATTGAAACATTAGGTGTACACCAGGGATCTCAAACTTGGCAGGGCAAGAAGTGACAATGGTGAGACAAAATGTAGCATCAGGGCAAATGGAACAAGTGGTGCTGTATAGACACAGCAGCTGCTTGCCCTCTGCTGTTGGACTCCATAGCCCTTAATTACAAGGGTGGGCGGATGAGAATAGGATGGGTTTCAACACAGACAAGTGCAAGGTGACGCACCTCAGGAGGAACAGCCGGCACCATACCTACAGGTTAGGGAACTCCCCTCTTGTCAGCATGGAGGCGGAAAAGGATCTTGGGGTCATCATTGACTCCAAGATGAACATGGGCCAGCAGTGTGGAGAGGCGGTCAGGAAGGCCAACCGC
>NW_017728948.1:47813958-47817399 GCF_001723895.1 Crocodylus porosus
TCTTTCCTGCCATGGCAGGGGGTCGGACTAGATGATCTGCTCAGGTCCCTTCTGACCCTAGAAACTATGAAACTATGAAACTATAATTCTGTAGCAGGCCCTGCCCCCCCCCAAGCTCACTAATGCCATGGGTCCACCAGGAGTCCTGTGGGCCAGAGGAAATGGCTCCACAGGCCAGACATGGTCCCCAGGTTGTAAATCTGCTACCTCACTTTTATCACCAGATATGGCACTCAGGCTGTATATTTGCTACCCCAGCTGCACACCACTTTTTATCACAGAAGGCTCTGTCCCCCAATTTCAGGAGTCCTGTTTTAAGGACTACTGAAGCCAGTGGGAGTCTCTCTCTTGACTGAAATAGGCTTTTATGCATCATTTCCCCTAGACCTCAGACATTTCACAGCCTTCCATGATTTTCAGACAACTTTTGAACAGGACTTTATCATACTGCTATGTATTAAACTACTTCAACATAACAATATGAGGCCAGTGACACCAGCATAATGAATTGAATAGTGAGTCAAATCTCAAGCCAAGACTTACTATCATAGCTATTTCCCCAGAATCAGAATTGCTCTCATTTTTTTGGAGTTAGTAATATCTGGACTTTTTTTCTTATTATTATTTAAATCTAATAGCTGATTTGGGGTAATCTAATTAGTATCTTATTTGCTGTTATGATATTTGAATAATAAAAAAGAGTAATATAAAACTAAACAGTGTAACAGGAAAGCACAGAGACTTGGAAAACTGCAATACATGAAGCCCTAACTTGCTTCAGAAGTTTTTTAAAAGTACAAATCCTTGGCTAGAAAGTAAGCATTATAAAACAAATTTTAGGTAGTGTTTAAACTGTAAATAGCACTTCAAGTTTTTCTTCTTGAAGTGCTGCCTTCTCCCATAAATCTGTAATTATTTAGAATTGTCATTTGGAACTGTATGACACTGCCCTTGATCTACTCACCATTTTCTCTTTAGTGGCAAAAGGAAATCTGTATATTGGAACATTTAGCTTTAGTAAATAGCCTGAAAATGGCAATAGATCATTTTGTATCCTGTTTGTCCTATAAACTAATTGCCTCCTTGATTTTTAACAGGGAACTTCCACCCAGGTGAGCTACCTGCCAGTCTTCCTATCCATATTTTTTTAAGTTAAGTGCTTCATTAATGATGATTAATTATGTTAGAGATTGAAATAAGTAATTGCTTGCACTTTTTGTCTCTCAGAGATTTTGTTTACCAGTGCTTCTGATACTCATTAAAATGTAGATCTATGCAAAGTTAAACATTTCAAGTTGAAGGAATAGCTCCATTTTCTTTTTTAAGAATATATATATATTCTCTTTGGTCCTAGCTGTTTATTACACTAAAGGAATGTAAAGAAGTATAATTCTGGTGTGTCTACAGGCAACATTTGAGTGACATAATTGAACTGTGGTGCTGAGACTGTTGTAATTACATTAATTTTAATTATATACAGTACATTTTAATTACAGAGTCTGAGACAGAGTGACTCCCATCTATTAAGATCCTCTGTGATTCATTTGCATAATGGGCCCCTATTTCTGAATGCAGTGTTACACTTCTTGATGGCTTCATTATCTGTGAAAGGTGAAATTTCTAATTCATTTTCATTTGTGTTTTCAGCAAGCACGTTTGAAAGAAATTTTCTTCCTTACACAGAGAATGTACACATTAAAACCTGATTTTAAAAGTAGAAAAAGGCATATTTTATACTGTTCCCCACTAAGGAAGGTAGGCATAAGACTAATTTGAAGAACCCAAAGATAATCAGCCTTGGGGATTCTGGAGTGGTTGCATGTGGTGCAAACACTTGAACTAACTCATTTGCACAGAGTATGAATAAAATCCAACCTATGTTCACCATAAAAAGGTGGGAACAGAAGGATGAATAAAAATATATAAGACGGCTATATGTAGTGGTATACCTAGGATCAAGCATCAGGATTAAAACACACACTTTCTCCTATCCCATCAGGCAACTGCGAATTATATTATACCAATATTTTAGTTCCTCATTATGCCTGTATCAGAATATCAATAATCCAGCTTTAGATTCTAGCCCACATGGAAGAACACTAACAAAAGGCACAAGAGCTTTACTACCATCCTGACCAGCAGTTACTGTTAATGCATTTTGACATGTGTGATACCACTAGTAATACATTAGTTCAGTGGATCTCAGCCTTCCAGCCCTGCATGCCAGATGGGTGACATGGGACTGGCTGCATCCTGACTTCCCTACACATTCTGCTATTTTTCTTTCTAATCTCTGCCCAGTACTTCTTGCCTGATCTGCTGTCCTGCTTTCTGCTCCCTGTCTTATTGGCCTCTGTTTTCCCTCCTCCCTCCTGGATCTGCCATATGCCACACAGAGGCTACCTGTAACACATGTGGCATGCATACTATCGGTTGGCCACTTCTGGGCTAGTGGAATCTACTGACCTCAGTTAGGTCACTAGGCTTCTTATATGCATGGGGACAACTAGGGCCCAAATCCTATTTTATCTCTAAGGTGAAGGGCCTAAATAATATTTCCAGGACTATTTCATCCTAGTTAAGGCCCTGAAAAATGTTAATAGAAAAAGTGGGGCTCCTCTTCTGTCTGACTGTTTTTTGTGACTTAATCTTAAAGACTAAGATGAATGCATGTTGCAAAAACCTTGGTTTTTCTGGAGATATCTTAAAGGCGAATCAGGATTTTGACTATGGATCTCTCTGTTTAAAGAGAGACCCCAGAACTCAGAGGTTTTCAGAACCTGGCTAGATAAAGTTTTGGCTGGGATGATCTGGTTGGGGATGGACCTCGTTCTAGAAAGGGGTTGGACTAGATGACCTCCTGAGGTCCCTTCCAACTCTAATGTTCTATGATCCTGATTCTAAGTCTTCAGTCTGAGAAAGTTGAGAAGCATTGGTTAAATTCCTTGAAGAGAGTTAAGGCACCTAATTCCAGAACCAAATTTCATGATTCTACTTCTCCTGAGGATTCACATTTGCATATACACTCTGGGGTATATTCATAAATGAAGAAGTGTAGCGTTGCTTTTCTTTTCAATGATTTATAGGTCTCAACTAAGTATGAGAGATCTGGAATCTCTCCCTATGGCTGAGGAGATTCAGAATCACAATGTATTCTTCCCTAGAAGAATGTCCTGACCACCAGCTTTTAAGGTATTAAGCATTTATGTATTTTGTGTTAAATCTTAGAGTAGGACTTGGAACCCAAGTGTCTTATTTATTAGGTACGTGCCTTAAACCCTATTTATAGTCATGCTTACTTCCTCTTTAGTCAAGTGATATTTAATCACTCAACTCAATGCAACCATTGAGGTAAGAGTCAACAAGGCCTGACATAAGGTACTGTAATTTACACTAGAAGTTAAAATTTCATAGATTTCATAGACATAAGGGCTGGAAGGG
>NW_017728948.1:47817410-47822325 GCF_001723895.1 Crocodylus porosus
GGGGGCTTCGGGGGAGGGGGGGCGCAGCGGGCTTTCACGCGCACGTCTCTCACCACTCCGGAGCCTAACTGAGCTTTTTTTCCCTGTTTGATGGGCCCTTTTAAACTGCACACATGTGCAGTGGGCCTGCCATCGGGGAAAGCTGATTTCTCAGGCCGGGGGGGCCCTGCCCGGGATTTGGGGGGCCCTGCTGTTTTACTGTTATCATGTTTTAATTGTTGTTTAAAATATACTATTAACAGGAAGGAAGATAAAACCATTCATCAAATTTATTGTCATCCTCAAGAGAGAAAGGGGCTTTAAAACAACTGTTTATACCAGTTTAAAGGCTAATGAAGCTTGAAGCTCCGTATTACTTGCCTGTTGCTGAATAGCTATTTCCAGAAAATTCTCCTAAAATTATACCTACATCTGTCGGTAGAAGAGTTGAAAAATCAATTCTTACCCATTTTTAGCAACTCAGTCTTTAAATATTGCCATAGCACAATCAATCTGTTGTTTTTGGAGATGAGTTAACATATTAAAAATTAAATTGGAAATTTTTTTAGTTTGACTCTTTTTTATTTTAATGTCTTCCCTACGATGGATTTTGCTTTGTCTGCACTGTAGGCCATGAATTGGAGCTGAGGTCAGAGATCTGGTCACTTAAAAATGTTCTGGATTTTTTATTATTATTTTGCTTATAACATTTGTGAGACTGATAGCTCTGATTAGTGAGGTTATCCGTCAGTGCTTTGAGCTCTAAGTAGCCAATCAAGTTTGAGAGTTTTATTTTATGATCTCAATTAGAACCCTGTATCATCAGTCAATTAACAAATAAATAGAGATGTGCTGACTCATTTGGCAAATTAATGGGTCCTGGCAGTGAAGGAGAACGGACAGAACAGGTGTTTGATGCCTTTCCTTTGGTAACTAAATCACAAAAAACTGGGATTATATTTGAGAGCAGGTATAATATCTGAAACAAAAAATTTTCTGGTGCATTGGCTCACATCAGTCATATCTCATCACTTACTCAATTTCAAACAGCAGCTCAACAACCAGGTTTGCCCAAAGAGGGGCTGGCTGACATGATTATTCTTGAAAAACAAGTTACCTGAGGATATTATCACATTGCTTGAATACAAGTAGAAATGTATATATACATATATATGCACGTACATAAATACATATACACATGCATACACACATATGTATACACACACACACACACACGACAGGTTGTGCAGCACTCACTTTAATGCCCCAGCTGGTCCTGTCAGTGTCTACATGTGCATTACTGCAGAGTGAAAAACTCTGCCATAGGATAGTACTTATAATTACAAGTACTAACCTGCAGCGGTGTTAATTAGTTTACTCCTTCCTAATAGCACTGCATGTATAGATGCTGAGATGTTTACTGTGGAGCTAATTAGGCAACTCCACAGTAGACACATCATACAGATGCATCCTTTGTGGGCAAGAATCTAGCAGCTACACCCTAAGTTCCCTACAAACACTGAAGCTCATTGAATCATTGTTGTGCCTCCAGAGCTACATTGTTATATAGCCCATGAAAGGACAGAGAAGTTATCTTATCCACTTAATGTATCCATGAGCTTCTGTTGAGAACAAGTTTAGTTCCATAATGCATTATAACAGCTGACTCAGAAAGAGAGGAGAGAGCTGTATGTTAAAGAAAGTAGAGGCATGTGTTTCAGCTGAGATTTAAGGAACTGGAGTAGCTCTCTCTTTCTTTCTCTTTCTCTCTCTCTCTCTGTCTGTCTTACACACACTTCTGGATGAATGAAGGATTATAGGTGACCCTAAAAGAAAATACACTGCACAGTATTAGTAAGGCTTATAGTAAATTATATAGTTGTGTGATAACATAATATGGCTCTTTTGGTCCACAGATCTCAGAGTGTTGTACAAATGACTTAAGTTTTACAACACCCCTGTGGGCTACTACCATTACTATTTCATATAAGAAAATGATCATAGATCACAATAAGTTGTAGATAATAAGTCTGTGAAAAGTCAGTAGGTTAATTTTTACCTCCTCAGAAATGAGAAATACAGTATGATTGAAAAATTTTGCTCTCACAATGTCTGTATATAACTTGACTGGCTTCAAATTATTTTATTCAAACTTCCTTGTGCCCTCTAGACATGTCAGTTTCTTTAATAACTTGATAAGCACAATAGTTTATCTAAATATATATGTTATATTGTACCCTTTTCTATCTAAGAATAATTCAGTTCATTGTAGGACTTGATAATATCAATATATATTAACATAAATATTGTTTTTTCAGTTTTATGGTATTTTTTTAATGTGTGAGTAATGTTTAAAATGACAGCAATAAGAATTATTTTAAAGCTGGCTTAACTGTTGAAGGCAGAAGTTTGTTTTGGTTGGTGACCATGTTGGGTTCAAGTCAGATTTTGTAACTTCTGAATCTGATCAAGTCACTGCTGAGAACTCAGTGAATGTAATGTGCAGAAATTAACATGTGCTTGACTGTAAAATGTGCCTTCCAGTAGCATAAGGATGGGTGGGTGAGGGAGACATGAGCCCTGCATGCTGTCTAAGGCAGGAGGAGCATACTAGAATGGAGCAGGGCATGCCCCAGCCTCCTGTACCCCACTCTCACTCCTACTCAGCTTCCAGCTTCCAGCAACCTTTCAGCTTCAGCAGGAAAGCAGAGGTGCATAAATGTGTGTGAGAATGGAGGACATGTGGGGACATGTAGTTCTTCTGAGTGGCAATGGGTGGTGCCTGCTACAGAAGCAGCAGCTAGGGTTTACTGCTTCTGGGGAAGAGGTCACTCTACTTTTTTGCTGAAAAAATGTTGTTTTTTGGTCACTGGACATGAATAGCTGTGGCAAAAAATGAGGTGATATCTCTCCTAAGTCATAGCCCTGCAAAGGAAGTACAGGGACAAGGTGGGAGGTGAGACTGCCTTGGTTACAGTCCTAACCAGTTACACCACTAGTATACTCAGTAAACAATGGTGGATTACAGATATAGTTGGTGAAAAATGTTTTATTTTTTCCATACCAAATGTATGTTGACCTTCATAGGGAGTAAACATTTTCAGCCAAAGAAACCCCAGCCAGCCAACCTACCAAAAAGGCTAAAACCTAAAATATCTCTGCTGAACAATTCCAATTTAAAACATAAGCAATCAATTTAGAACTGCCATTGCAATATTGAATGCTTCTGACTTTATCTACTCTGATGTTTAGTCTTACCTCTTGCTTTAGCCACTACAAGTCTTAATGGCAGTCTCTGGTGATGATACATCATGACAGATGTGTGTGGTAGGGGCAAGGGAGTCATTGAGCTGTGGGGACCTGGGAGAAACAGTGGGAGCCCGCTGCCACAGATCTTGCTGGTGGCGCTGTGGCATGCCAAGCTGCATAAGCATGGCAGTGGCAGCAGGATTGCTGTGCTGTGGACCCTGTTGGTAGCCCCGCGGCACACTGAGCCATGGGCATGAGGTGGCAATGGGAGGACTGCTGCACAACAGGCCTTGTTAGTGGCATCGCAGCACTCTGAGCCACAGGAGCATGTTGGTGGTGGCGGGTTCGCCTTGCTACAGGAGTTACTGGCAGCATTGCGGTGTCCTGAGCTGCAGCCGACAGGGACCAGGGAGCCTGAAGAAGAAAAATAGCCGGTGCCACTGTGGACGCATGTTGTAAGTGCGTGCCAATGCCGATTTCCCAGCAGGAGCAGCCAGGCAGAGCTAAAAGCCCCACGCTTCATTCTGACAGGGGGACCAGAAGGAAGTCCCCAACAACCTAGGGATGGCTGCACCCAAGACAGAGATCCTAGGACAGATGGCTGGTGGCAGCCTTTGTGTGAGGACCTGCCCCCATGGACTGACTCAGAGGAGTTAGTTCATTTACCTGGAGAGGTGATGTGGAAGTCCGGCTGTGGATAGTAGAGAAAAGACAGCGGTGAACCTACAGGACAAGTCAAGAGTGACATCTGGTAACAAAACTGCATCCATGCAACATCAGAGTAACAACGGGTTGCTGCTAGGTGGGGAGTAGGGGAGGCGGAGCCCCAATGCCCTTGTGCTAACAAGTGGTGCTAGCAAGACACCACTGAGCCAGGATTAACAGCATTTCCCAAGATGAAAATTTCATCAAAAACATGGCAGGAAAGAAACATCAGTGGTCTTGGTAACTGGTGCCAGAGGACAAACTGTCAGGCCACAAGACTGCAGTTAGCCCCAGGCAGTCAGAAAAAAACAAGTGGCTCATGACAGGCACAGCAAGTTACAATGTGGAACATGGCCCATAGAGGATAATGGGTATTACAAGGCACTTAACCATAGCTTCTAAGAAATACCATGGCACTATTTCCAAATCAAAATGTTTTGAATTTGAGGGTTTATGATTATCAATTAAAAGTCAAAAGTTTCTGTAGAATGTAGAATTTTTTTCATAGAAAGTGTCAGTTTGAGTAAAATCCTATTTTTTGGTCAAAAAACACAAGAAAATGTGTTGACCAGCCTTAGTGACAAGGCATTCCTCTTTGGCAAGACTACATTCTTGCTCTCTAATACTCTGTACATTGGGTGCATCAACACATCACCCTACAGCAACATAGCAATGTGTTATGTCACTACACAGTGTGCTATAGTGATGTAGTGATCACATATGTCTACATGCTATTGCCAGCTACATCACCATAGCAGTACACTCCCAAGATATAGTGTGGCCCTATGGCATCTTAGCAGTGAAATTTAACCATGTACCATGCGCACAGTAATGCCCATACTGCACCGTGTGTTAGAATAGATGCACCCATCAAGTGCTATGTTTGATTCTGAATGTGGCAGTGCACTTGTAGTGCCTGCCACTTTAAGGGTTGAGTCAAGCAGCCAGCAGGTACTTGATTGCGGTGGCCATTTTAGAACTC
>NW_017728948.1:47822336-47823563 GCF_001723895.1 Crocodylus porosus
GCATCAACACATCACCCTACAGCAACATAGCAATGTGTTATGTCACTACACAGTGTGCTATAGTGATGTAGTGATCACATATGTCTACATGCTATTGCCAGCTACATCACCATAGCAGTACACTCCCAAGATATAGTGTGGCCCTATGGCATCTTAGCAGTGAAATTTAACCATGTACCATGCGCACAGTAATGCCCATACTGCACCGTGTGTTAGAATAGATGCACCCATCAAGTGCTATGTTTGATTCTGAATGTGGCAGTGCACTTGTAGTGCCTGCCACTTTAAGGGTTGAGTCAAGCAGCCAGCAGGTACTTGATTGCGGTGGCCATTTTAGAACTCTGGCTGCCTATATAAACGTAGCAGTTTGCTGCTGCTGGCAGCCCAGGCAGAAACATCTCCTGGCTGCACTGCTGTATGGAACATCTTGCAGGTAGGAACAGGAGGCTCTTGGTCCTGGGCATGACTTAAAACTGCACCCTGCCAGGAGTGGGTGGCCTGGTGGGGCACCTGGTGGTGCAGGAGTCCTCAGGAAATGCCAGGCCAGTTACCTCCCTGGTGAAAGGCAAAGAAGGTCACCTCAACCCCAGCCCCTATCTTTGGGTGGGCCTTGGAGACAGCTGGGGGAGTAGTAGTGGGGGCCAGGTATGCTCACATGTAGGTGCCTAAGTCCAGCAGGGATATGAGGTCCCGGAGACCCCAGAGTGGGTAGTGTGGAGAGCATTGGGAGGCCCTGCACAGAGTATGGCTGAAGTGTGAGTAGGGCTGAGGGGCTGTACTTGTGAGAGGGCTGAGTAGGGCTGAAATAAGAGTAGGCCTGAAGGACAGCCCGGGGGTGCGCTGAGTGGGGCTGAATGGGAGTAAACTTGAAGGCAGCACAAGGGCCAGCACCATGAGAAGTTGTGCCCGGTGAGAGGCCTGGGCAGAATTAGTCCAGGGTTTTGGCATAAGGCTGAACCATGTAGAGTAGGAGAACTCAAGGGAACTGAAGGACTGTGTGGCGAGGCCAGTATGGGAGTAACGAAGCCTGATGGCCCGAGAGGGGTCACTCAAAGAGGAGCAAGAGCAGTGGAGTGTGGCCTAGTAATGAACGTATGTCAGAGGCCCCAGTGAGAGAGAGGCAGAGTGGAAGAACAGAATGCAGTTCAACAAGGAGAAATGCAAAGTGCTGCATCTAGGGAGGAAAAATGTCCAGCACACCTACAGCCTAGGAAATGACCTGCTGGG
>NW_017728948.1:47823574-47834663 GCF_001723895.1 Crocodylus porosus
ACTCTTTCCTGCTTATGCAGGGGGTCGGACTCGATGATCCATTGAGGTCCCTTCCGACCCTAGCATCTATGAATCTATGAATCTATAAGAAACCTTCTGTGAGAGAGGAGGTGGTATGAATGTGTGTGTGTGTATGTGTGTGTGTGTGTGTGTGTGTGTGTGTGTGTGTGTGTAGCCCAAGTTTGGACTCAGTTTGCTCTGATTTCAGACTGGGAGTAATATTAACCTGATTGCCATCTGCAAAGCATGGGCTGTGTTGTAGGGGAGGTTTGGAACTGCATTACCTGGCATTGGGACAGGTAATGGGCATTTACCATCCATATATGGGAACCACAAAGTTATGGCAGATGAGACATGGCGGCTCGCCCCATAGAGACATGTGTGCGGGCCAACATGGGATCCGGCCCCTAGCTTGCCCCCTGTCACACTGAATATGAATTAAATGTTTTACATTGACATAAAACTCTAATAAAAGTTCTGAATTCTATAAAGGTAAATAAGTCCCAGAATAAAGAATGAACAAACAAGCTATTTAGGGCTAAATTCCATGCTAAGACATACTGGTGCAAATCTGTAGTAACAAAGTTGCTTTTATATAGACATAACTAAGAGCAGATTTGGCCCTTAGAAATTTAGTGCTCCATCTACTTGTCTAAGAACTTCATTAGATTTGGCATGTTAAAAATCTCTTTTTTGGGTATAAAAACTTCTTAATGGGTTTCAAATGGACACTGAGTTCATTGTACTTTGAAAAAAGGCATTTCAGAAATAGAAATCACTTATGAGCATGGCATCCCATAAAATAAATCTCTCTCGTTTCTATATACTGAATTTCAAACAAGACATCAGTCTACAGTGTCTCTAGTCTTGTCTACAAATAAAAGGAAACCAATTTCCCTTGATTAATATAATTAATGAACAAAACTGTATAAACAGAAATGCTAATGGAGATCACTAAGTTTGAAGAAACCACAACAAGGGAACTGAAAATAAAAAAGTATTTAAAAATATCACCTTTTTGCAAAATGTGTCTAAAGAGAATCAATTTTATTCACTGTGGCCACATCCAGATAAGCATGGCTGTATGGTATGTGGCATGGGTGACTGGTACCTCCTGAGTCTGGGAGGGCACTCACAGAAGCCACCGGCGGCATTGGCAGTTGGGGGCAGAGCTGGCAAGCATCTGCAGAAGCCATTGCTGGCATTGGTGGCACGGCTGGAGCTGGTGTGCATCTGCAGAGGCCACCGACAGTATCAGCGGCGGGGCCAGAGCTCGGGAGCTGCCGCAAATGCCACCAGTGGCATTGACAGTAGGGACAGCCCTGTTGGGGGAGCACGTTCCCCACCGTGCCCCTCCTATGCATCACCTATGGTATGTGGGACTGCAGACACGTCTGTGGCACAACATACTGCACATTCAGCTGTTCTCAACACTGCAAGGGAGCAGCGTGAGTTTTTTTTTCCAATCCCTGGATATGCTAGGGGACTCTGATTTAACTTGAATCAGAAAGGGGTCTGGGACAGAAGTTTCATGAACTGATTTGACCCAAATCAGTTAAGTCTAATAATACATTCAACCAGGTTTATCATAACCAATTTCAGTCATTTTGAAACTGGTTTTTGTGCACTGAGCTTCTGTTCTGTTACAGGTTTAAACCACTTTCTGATTACTTAAATTGGTTTATGTGCAACTTCTCTCCCTAGCCTTTTAGATTCAAGACACCCCTTGTTAGACTCAAGGCATTCCTCAGAAAATGCCTGCTCTTAATTTTCATTTGTTTTTTGACTACAGATAAAGAAGACACCAGTTTTTTTTTTTCTGTGGCAAAGAACTCAGAAAGATCACAACAGGATGGAAGGTTTTTTTTACACTATGGATCTCTATTTGAAATCTCCGGTTTGATCTTGTGAATTATGTCTACACAGCTAATGCTGCATGGCACCCTGCAACACCCTTGAAAGGATTTTAAAGCCACATCACCCTGGCAGAGAAACCTGGTCTAAAGTAAAGCTTCACTTTATTTAAACAAGGTCATTTTTGCTATGTGTTAATTCTGTGCAAATAGAGGGAAGGAGGCAGGGATATTGTGACCTCTGGGATTTAGCTGCATCACAAGCAACTCATGTGTATAAGCCCCTGAGCATCTCTTGCAATTTCAAGTAATATTTTTGTACAACCCACCACTGAAGTTGAAATATCATAATTATGATAGTTTGGCTTAGCTCTCCAGCATCTTATTCTTTCTGCTAAAGATGGTATTTCCCTGTCAGGTGGGATAAATAAGCCCCCTGGCCAACTCAAAACATTTTTTAGCCATTCAACTAACGTCTGCTGGTACAGCACCAGACAAAAGGATGCTGGCCCCTAGTGTAAAGAACATATGAGACAGCAGTATCTGAAAAAATCTTTGGTCGGAGTTTATCTGCATGCTGCTGGCCAATTTTTAACTGACCTTTGTGCAGGCATGCAAAGCTTTTAGAAGAGGGAGTGCCCTTGAAACCCTTCACAATGCAAACCTTATGCTCAGGGGAACTGGTCTTTGCATGTGCCTTCAAAGGCAATCGTCACCACAGGAGGAGGCAGGGCCATGGTCCTATTTCTGAACACCAAGGAGGACATACTTGAAGGGAGTATAGCAATGTTGTTTTTGAACGCTGGAGAAGTCTGGATGGAGTTTTGCTTTTGGAAGCCTGTGAGAACAGAAGGACTGCACTGAGGTTAGCCCTGAATAAAGCTGAGTGTATAGGATAAGTTCAGCTGCACACAGAAAGGTTAGCAAGACCAGAGCACCATCTGAACCTGATCTTAAGTCATTGTTCTGGCTTTCTGGATTTCATCACTAATGCACAACTAAGCACTGTGGCAGCAGAATCTTAAATGTGTACAACTAATGAGGTCACTCTTATTAGACTACTATAATGCATTGCCAGTGATTCTATCAAGCACTAAGGAATGGTAGCCACTCCCACACTGTGAGCCAGATGCCAAAACTGTAGAAATGGGTAAACAATTCAGACATCTCAGGGTAATTTTTTGGTAGAGAGACACTGATCCAAGGACAATAACTGGGCTCAAAAGCAATTAAAATTCTGAAGGGATTTGGAGAAGCAAAGGCCTAAAATGTCTAGAATCATTTGTACCGTTAGCTTGCATTATTAAAGTGACACCAAGTCCCTCATTCCTAACACGTACATCTGCTTATGACAATGATAAGAGTCAGCCTATGAACATCGCATCATTGTCCTCTAAAAATCCTAAGTTTCTCTTGCATCTTTTGTACGTGGTTTAACAGAGACAATAAAAACACTGGTTTTAAAACTAAAACATAAACAATGAATTAAAAAGAGAATACTTCTAGATCCCTTTCAAGCATTAATTTTTAGCACCTCTTCCATAAGCCTTTGGAAGCCTGAGGAATACTGACAGAGAGAGAGAGACTGAGGTCACACCTATCTTGCCTCCTTGACAGGCCTGGGACTGTCTCCAGGAAACAAGATCTACTCCATTGATCTCCCCTTGTTCTGTGAGTACCCAAGACAGAGAACCAGTGGGCGGCACTAGGAGGTCACTCTGGGCCACACAGATTGTCTATTAACTGCTTGGTTTGGATGCATAAGGAGTGGGCATGGTCTTCTCCGTCTTTTGCTCAAAGCACGTGAATAAATTATTAGCACTTATATATTGGTTTGGCAGTATTAAAAGTACTGCATCACATCTGCTTTTTTTACCGATAGCTTTAAGTCTGCAAGTCTTGCAATAGGTGATTCCCCAGCAACTGATTCGAATATGGGTATAAAGTCAGTACAATCCTAAATTTTGTAAAATACTTATTTTTGAGTAGCTCTAAGCTATTTTCTCATTTTGCATTTTATGGGGCATTGCATCATATGTATAATTCACTTTAACCAAGTAACTTAAATTTACAGGATAAGAACAAATTATCTAAGCCTGTCTCTTTGTAGAAGAACATTACAAAAGTCATGAGTTTGTCACTGACTTGCTGTGAGTGTATCCTTTCATTTGTAGGAAAGACTATTTAAAAGTTGTGTTGTTGTTATCATGATGTGCAGCAAACTGTTCCTAAATTGACTGTACAACTAAGTATTGGGTTTACCAATGCCAATTAAGCAAATGGATTACAAAAACCGTGGTCATTAATACTATGCTTTTCAAACTTAATAAATTGTGGTGCTAGAACCAAATAAGAAAAGCTGGAATGTTACAACATGACCCAGACAAATTCTTTAAAAAGTGCACAACGTGTGTGAATAATGCTTACAGTGCTGCAGTGTAATGGTTCAGATGATTCATAAAAGAGTAGATTTGATCATCACAAGGATATTTGTTATGTACTGCTTGGTTAATTTTCTTCTACTTAGGCAAAGAAAATGTATTGTTTCTTTGTTTATTTAAAAGATTTCACCTCCATTTTTCCCCCATTCACTTACATCCTGCAGGATTGAGCCATAAGATAGGTGGTTATGTTATACATTGGTAAAATTCTCCCTCTTGTTGCAATGCCATGGGTCAGAATATGGATGTTTTTCCCTCTGCCTATGAAGTTTAAAGATCATATGGCAAAATGCACTGCTACCATTACATTAAAAAGATTGCCTACCCTAGTGTCTAATTGGGCACCATTGTTATACACAGTCTAGATGATTTTTCTTTCCCTTTTCACTCCAGGCTACTGTTAAGGATTTCTAATACTGAGGATGCTCCCCAGTGACGTTTGCCATGCTCCAGTAGGCTTTTCAATTCACTACCAAGCAGGATACAAATCTACTTTTGTCTTTTCAAACATTCTGTAATGCTGAGCTGAAACTGTGCAGTTAATAGCCCAGCTTTCCTGTTCTTAAAATTAGACTATGCCAGTGATCCTTTCATACTTAAACATCTATCATAATAATCCCAAAGATAATATGCTCAGAGAAGCTGACATCTAACTTTCCATTAATTTTACCCACCCATTCCAAATCTAAAGCAAGAAAAAATAAATCTCAGCCAAACTCTGTCTAATAATTATTTGAAGAAGAGGGAAAAAATTAAGCACCTCTATTTTATGTTGTTTTAGGAAAGCATTATTGTACTCTGAATGTAACCCCCATGAGAGAATGACTAGACCTGGGATGATTAGTGATGTTGAAATCCATTTTTCTGTCCTAATCATTCTTCATGGCACATTTTGCATCAACTGTGGAAACTATTAAATCCTGAATTAATTTAATATAAATGAAACTCCTATCCAAGGGAATGATCTGTATGGGGGAGAGAAGGAATAGGACTGGACACATGGAGCCACATTTCAAATGTAGAGATTTAATTTATGGAAATAGGAGCACCAGTTTATATGCACTGTTACCTCTTTTGAGCATGCAAATACCTGTCCTGAATGCAAACAGATACATTTTTGCAAATTCATCTGTATAATATGCAGATTTATCATAGGCAGTTTAGAAATCTGGATTTCAAAGCTTGGCATACAGCATCCATAAGAATTTCAGAGTTATTTATAAGAGGATAATGTTTGATTTTTCTGGGATGCAGTTTGCTTACTACTTATAGAACAGTATTAGGAATAAAAAAAGCTGGAAACATGAAAGCTTACAGTAATGAAAATGCAAAGTTCATATTCATATTCTAAGTACAGTAGTATTAAAGAGGCATAGTGTTTTATACAGCAAATACTAGAATTAAGGAGTCTGTATGGCTAGAGACAGACATTCAGAAAGCTGGAGCCTGAATTGATTCAGCTTTTGCAGGTTAGTCTAACCTGTCTAGATTGAACCATTTGCAAGTGAATAGACATTCAGGAAATGCAGGCACATATTGAAGGTGGCTCAGGCAAGAAGCTGGGGTGCACTAGAGTGCACCCTTGGATGCAGGGAAGCTGTGCTGGGGTGATGATGGGGGGGATGTGGCTATCCCTGACAGTAATTCAAGTGAACTGGCCAGGAAGGAAGTTTAATTCCCGCCTCCCTGTCCCACTGTAGCTTCTGCCCAGTGCATGGAGCTTTGGCTCCAGCTCTCTCTGCTTTCCACCCCCACAGTGGCTGTTCATCGTGTCAAGTGGGCAGAAAGCAGACAGAGCTCGAGCCAGAGCTCTGTTCTGCTGGGCAGAAGCTATGGGGCTAAATCTTCCACCTACCCATCCAGAGCCACATGCCGTGACAGGAGCAGGAGCCACAGCTGGTGGTGAGTGGAGCAGAACAGCCTTGGTGGAACTTCCCCCTACCTTCTCCCTCTTCCATTCTGAAGACAGCACTGGAGCTGGGAGTGGGGCAGGGTGGGGCTAGGGGAGAGCAGCTACAGACATGCAGCTGCTCCAAACTGGAACTGGATCTCCCAGCCTCCCAGACCCAACAGCATATGTCTGTTGGGTTGGGAGAAGGGAGGGTGTGATGCAGCAACTCTTGGCACTTTCTGAGAAGTGCCACGAGTTACAGTGGAGATCTGTCCACCTGTCCGTACCCTCAATTTTCTCTGATACCATATGCTTATTTGAAAATGTGGAAGAGCTTGTGGAATCAACTTCTTCAGTTCTGACTGGGTGCTCTTTGAGACCAAAGCATTTCAGTAGTTTCAGATGTTTCAGTTGGATGCAGTTGCAGTTTAAGGACACACAATAATCATGCAAGACATGGTAATGCTAGCAATAAACAGATACCCATTTCTTGAGTTCAGCCACCTGTCATGGGTCAAGGTCATTAAAGGTTAGCGATAATCTAGCAGAAAATGGCAGATAGCAATATCCTATGGATCTAGTGGCTGCCATTTGAGCTGTGCTGACCTGTGTTCTCTACATAACTTTTGGATTTTCTCCAGCTTTTTACAGAACAGAAACATTGGAGTTTGCAGACAGAGCATATTTATGACTCTCTGTAGCATTGTCTGCTCTAAAAATATAACATATTTCTCAGGAGGTTTTCCTTTTCTTAGAAAAATACTTTAAGATAATTGAGTAAAGAAGTGGTTAAAGTGGAAAAACTATTATTTTTTAAAATGTAATACTCCTTTGAGGCACCTTCTTGGGAGTGGGAGGGGGAAAGCTTATTTGGCTCCAGGTATGCTGTGGCCTCTCATTAACCATCACAACTGAAAGCCGATACAATTTTCAGAGCGATTCTTATACAAAAATACTCCCTCAGACATACCTTCCACATTCCTACCACAGAATTCTAGGTCTGCTATAGTGTGCAAGTTGTTTAGTGTTCTCCATTTCAGTATACACTGGAGGAAAAGGATATGGATCAATTTGGTCACAGGATGACTATGGACCTCCAATAAGATGTCGTTGTGAAAAAGGTAAATATGATAAATGAGATATTTCTAGTCAAGATAGGGTAATGTCAGTGCTATTGTAAATTTACTGTTGAGACCTCATCTGGAACACTGTGTACAACTCTAACCACCCAAGTTCATGAAAGATGAACTGAAATTAGATGCCTAAACAGTTATTTGAATGGTCAGGATGGAGAATAGAAGAGCTTGGTTTGTTTAGAGTAGCAAAATGAAGGCTGAGAGGGGATATGATTGCTCTCTACAAATATATCAAGGGAAGAGAACACCAGGAAATAAAAGTCAATGTTAGCAAAAAGACAAATGGGTACAAAATAGGCATGAATATATGTATGAGGGAAATTAGAAAAAAGTTTTCTTATGAGGTTCTGGAACAGCTTTGCAGTAGGAACAGATTACTGGAAGGGACTCCTGGCTCACTGATCCAAGTTCCCCGCAATTGCAACCACGACCTCATATACATCTCTTATACATTTATCAAGTCCTTCTTAAAATGTGTTTGATTATTTGCTCCACTCTGATTGGAAATCTTCAATGGCATCCAATTATTTCTGTGTATCTTACTTTTCCTCTGTATGGATGAAGCTTCATAGCCTTGTCTCATTAGCACATTTTTTCAGTACCTTTGTATTTCTTGTGCCAGTATCATTAATGAAAGGGTTAAGCTTGATCCCAACACTGATCCATAAGAATTTCTACTAGTAATCTATGCTGATATTTCCCATTCCAACACTATCCATTCCTGTCTTCCCTTTTGGGCTGTTCCTTACCTCCCACTAATCCCCATCTTCTTCAGATTCACTAAAATTTCTACACATGGCACTGTATCATATTGCTTTACTGAAGTCTATATGAATTCAATATGCTGCATTTCCTTTTCTTTCTGAAAAATCAAAGCTGTAAGAAAGATAGCTGGTTAGTGGGGGCAAAAACTCTAAAACTTGTTTTAAAATAGAGCTTGATCAGTCTGTAAAAGGGAGTAAGATACCAGCTTGCCTATATAATAGGAGTTGGAAAGGCACTTTTAGTCTTATCGTCCTGTGAAATAATTAGATTATGACCATGTAAACATTTGATCAAACTTGAAACAAAATTTCTTGAGATTCATACACCTTATAATCTTGCTTTTTTACTTAACTTGGCCAAGCTCAAAGTACTTAAATACTTCAGGAAAACATTTCATATAATGTAATCAGTGGTGGACAACCTGGTCACCAGCCCCAGATGCCCAGGCTGGCCCAACTTTTGCAAATGGCCAGGCCCCTGTCCTTGCCTTGTTGTTATGCCTCTAGCTAGGACTGTGCAAAACAGTATCATTATGTTTCACCTTCTGTTTTGCCATTTTGAAGGGACACTGTTTCATTTTGTTGTTTTGAAGCACTGTTCTGTTTCATTTTGTCAAAACTGTTTTGCTGTTTCAGCACTGTTTTGACAAGTTTTGACAATTCACCCATAGGCTATAATGGGGAATCACAAAAATGCCTATAACTTTGTCATTTATTTCCTGATTTGAATGAAAAAAGTAGGGAGGGTAGCCCCTGCAGAGGACATAAAGCCTATCAAGTTTAAAGGAGATATTCCAGTGGTTTCTGGAAAAACTGCACCTCAAACTGTTCAGAGCAAAACTTGTGTCATTATAACTGTGAAGGCACCAGGGGGGAGGAGCGGGAGCTGGGGGGAGGTTGAAACAGCATGCATGTTAGCCCCTGCTGAGGCCACAAAGCCTGCCATGTTTCAGGGAGTTAGGTACAGGGGTTTCTGGGAAACTGCACTTCAAGCTGCTGACAAGCAAAACTCACAACGTGTGTGACTGTGTGTATGTTAAGGCATGCCCTCACTGGTGCTAGGACCTCTACACAACATGGTAGTGTGCCCCAATGAGACATCCTCCTCACATACAGCCTTATCCCTGTCCAGCACTCTAAATAACAACAGGTAAACAGCACAGTAGCACTAGCATCTCAGGCAGCCAAACTGTCACAGAGTCTTTCTTTCCTTACCTGCAGGAGCTACTTTTCCAGCAGCTGCCAGAGAACTCTCCCTGCCAGCCCCAGTCCTGGGGCTTAGATGTGCCCAGGGCCCTGCATCCTTCTGGTCAGTTGACCAGGGACAGGTGCTAGGGGTGTAGGTTGTAGCCATGTTGGTCTAAGGCAGACAAGGTTCTTTGGATCAATCTGATATCTTTTAGTAGAGCAACTGAATCGCTGGAGAAATATATCTTAGCAAGCTTTTGGGTTCAAAATCCCTTCATCAGGCTGAGGAAGCACCTGCAGTTGGTGTGTGTGCTGTTCCTAGATGAAAAGAATAGTATAGAAGCTAGAGGCTGGCATGCGATACAGGCAAGAAAGCCAGTCAGTGAAAATGAAAATGGAGGCATCATGGGGTGAGGGACAGGCTGGGGTGGGGGCGGGGAAGGGGTATGAAGCAGGTAAAAGTGGAGAGGTACCCAGGGAGTCAGATGTCTGGCAGGCTGTAGTGTCAAAATTCCAATATCTATATTGAGTCCATGAGTTTCTGACTCTAGCAGGTTAATGAATGCAGTTCATAGGCAGAGGATGTTCAGCTTTGCCAGTTTGTCCCATAGCATCTTGCCCACCTTGATGCTCCGGTGGAAGTAGCCTGCCACCTTCCTGCATTTGGAAATGATCTTACTGGAAATGCTGGCACTATCACCAGCAGCCCTGTCACCCTCAAAGGCATCCCTGACAATCAGATGGAACTAGTGTGCTACACAGAGGATGCCAACAAAGTTGGCATCATGGACAGCCTTGACCACATTGGCCCCATTGTCAGTGACCATGAACCTGCAGGTGAGCTTGCCCTACCCAACAAGCCACTCCTGCACAAAGTGGTTCATGGTCCCCATGATCTTGGTTGCCATTTAGAACTCATCCATCAGCAATGCACAGCTCCTTCCTCAAGTACTCCCTGCATGCCTCATACAGGGAGGGCACCACTGTCCTGCTAAAGGTGATGTGTGCAGGCACCTGGTATGACGGGGCCACGAATGCCATGAGCTGCCTGAACCCTGGCTACTCAACTAAGGAGAAGGGCTTTCCATACACAGCAAGCATCTCCCCAATGCTCTGGGTGACCCTGCTCACCATGGGAATGTTTCCCCCTGTGGGCCCACCTTTTCCCCACTGTTCCAGGGTGGGCTGCCTCTGCTTTGGTGCAGATCCAGCTCCAGCTCCAGCTCCAGCTCCAGCTCCAGCTCCAGCTCTTCCTCTGGCTCAGGTTGGCAAGTGAAATGGGGGTGGAGGAGACTGTCATGCTAGTGCTGGTGCTGCTGCTTGTTGTCATGGTGGTGGGGGGAGGTGTGTGTGGCTAATGCTTTTGGAGGGGACACAGACTCAGTCAGTGGCACTGCTCCCCTCTCCTTGCTGCCAGTAGAACCAGAAGCCTTATGCCTGATAAGGGACTGGACATGTTTGAATCAGCAGATCCTGATGATCTCCACCCCAGAGTGCTGAGGGAATTAGCCGAGGTCATTGCAGGACCCCTGGCACAATTTTATGAGCACTTGTGGTGCTCTGGCGAGGAGCCAGAGGACTGGAAAAGAGCCAATGTGGTCCCCATTTTCAAAGAAGGGAGGAAGGAGGATCCAGGAAATTATAGGGCTGTTAGTCTTTCCTTGGTCCTGGGGAAACTCTTTGAGAAAATTATTCAGGTGCACATCTGCAAGAGGCAAGCAGGGGAATGTATGCTTAAGGGCAACCAACATGAGTTCATTAGAGGCAGATCCTGCCAGACCAACCTGGTGGCCTTCTATGACCAGGTCACAAAATC
>NW_017728948.1:47834869-47843096 GCF_001723895.1 Crocodylus porosus
CCTTATTCAAATTCACAGATGACACTAAGATGTGGGGAGAAGTGAGCACGCTAGAAGGGAGGGACAGGCTGCAATTGGATCTGGACAGGTTACAGGGGTGGGCGGATGAGAATAAGATGGGATTCAATTCTGACAAGTGCAGGGTACTGCACCTAGGGAGAAAGAACCATCAGCATACCTACAGGCTGGGGCACTCCCTTCTCATCAGCACAGAGGCAGAAAAGGATCTTGGAGTCATTATAGACTCCAAGATGAACATATGCTGTCAATGTGGGGATGCAGTCAGGAAGGCTAAATGCACCTTGTCATGCATCCACAGATGGATCATGAGCAGGTCCAAGGAGGTGATCCTCCCCCTCTATGTGACACTAGTCCGGCTGCAGTTGGAGTACTGCATCCAGTTCTGGGCACCACACTTCAGGAGGGATGTGGACAACATGGAGAGGGTCCAGAGAAGGGCCACTCACATGATCAGGGAGCAGCAGGGGAGGCCCTACGAGGAGAGGCTATGAGACCTGAACCTGTTCAGCCTCCACAAGAGAAGGCTCAGAAGCGATCTGGTGGCACTTTATGATCTGCTCAGGTCCCTTCTGACCCTACTAACTATGAAACTATGCTAATTGTGGGAAAGAGGATGCATCTCCATTTGTGTGGGGAGGACTTACAGGTCTCCCTCTACCCACTCTTCCACCCCTCCCTGAAGGCTTGCCAGCTGCCTCTCCAGCATGCTTCATAGTGTGTTTCATGGTATGTTTGGTATGCTGAACAATCTGTGTGTTCTTCTGTAATGTAATATTTATTTATGTCATATATGTAGATAATCCTATATATATATTTATGTATTTATGTAATAAATAACATCTGTAAATGTATGTATGTGTTCCTGTAGAAATTCTATATTATAATATGCAATACATACTGTGCTTCCCTGCACAGTGAATGGAATGCACACTGTGAAGAAAGCACCAATTTCTTTTCTGGGGGAAACGAAAATAGACTAATAAAAACAAAAAGAGGATTTTGGTGGAGGAGTAAACTGAAAGGAATGAATATAATAATAAAGGGTATTAGGAAAGGAAAAGGTATTGAAGGATCTCACTTGCTAGTAACATGAAGTAGGAACTGATAGCCTTTCTCTGACGCTGCTGAGCTGCTGGAAGACACAGCTCAGGAGGCTGACCCCAAGGCACAGAGAAAGCTGAGTTCAAACAATGCTTTTTATGACGTTTTCCCATTCTTCGCCCAGAGCACTGGGATTAGAAGGGACTTCCGGAAAGGATCACAGTCACTGGCCAGCTACACATCAATATCAGAGCAGTCCTTCCCCCTTCCTCTCCTTAGTTTCTCTTTAGCTGGAAGCAAGCTCAGCTTTGAAACTCAAATTTTTTAGAAACTTTTGAAACATTTCAAGTGCTCTCATTCCATTTTGAGTGAAACACCGTCAAAATTTTGCACAGCCCTACCTCTGGCATTTCCAGTCCAACTGGAACGAATACTGAAAACCTGAGACTTCAAAACAAACATAATTTTTTTAGGCAAAACCTAAGGCCAAACCACTTAGAGACTTTCTTTACACTATGCATATGATAGTCACTCTGGATGAATGAGAGAAGTCTGTTTTAAAGAAATGAAGTACTTTGGTTCTATAAAAAACAGGGACATGTGTTAAATTTCTGTTCTTGAATTATGCTTGCAGTCAACATCTACAGGGCCCATAATCAGCTGCAGGCTGGTTTTTTAGAGCCCTAAATGAGGAAATTAAACCATATGATTATCCTTGCATTTCACTAATGATTGATCATTTAACCTCCATGATATGATACCCTGAGAAAAATTGTGTAATGTGCTGACCTTTTGCTGGAATATAGCATAATTTGCTATTGCTTAGAGAGACAAGTTCATACATTATGTTGCTTTAATGACGTTTTGGCACAACACAAAGAGTGAGGCATAAAAAACAGCAGAGGGTTCATAAACTGCTTGCCTGTATTTCATTTGATGTATGCTGAAGTATAAATACAAAGAAGTTTACAAGGAAGATTTAACTGTTTTATGGACAATAGGATAAAGAACAGTTGTTAAAATTATTCCATTTTATGAAGACAAGGTTCTTTGGGTAAATCTGATATGAAGGATTTTAAATACAGCATATTAAATTATATCCATTCTTTTCAGGTGACAGTATGTTAATGTTTGATAAGGCACCCAAGGTTCTACATCCCTGATGAACAACTCCCATGATTACTATATCTCTTTGAAAACTATCTTGCACTAAATGATAGAAAATCTATAAGCCAAAGAACAAATAGAAATATGCATACATACACAGACAGGAAGAAAAAAATGTAATAAACCTATGGGCACAGAAATTAAGCTTTCAAAATTTGCACCAAAAATCTATTAAAGAAACTTAATTACATTTATACAAAAATAATGGTTATGCTTGTTTACTCTGAAAGAAAAAAAATATCCCTCCTTCTATGGTTTTTAATGTATTATACGTGTGTTTTGCAATCTCTCTAATTTTTTTTTAAATTGAAAACGGAGCATTATTTTTGAAGCTGAATGTACATGCCATTGGTAATCACAATCACACTTTCCTCTGAAATGTTTTTATCTCCTATTTTTCTAGACAATTTTTAAGATTACTAGTCCCTTTTTTCAGGTTGTTCACTTTACACAATTCAGTAGACAATCTAGTGCTGTCAATTTTACTGCTACCCAGGTGGTCTGTCAGTCAATATCTCATAACAATATCTCTTGTTAGTATTTTCCACTAAGTTACAGGAGAAGCTTTGTGAGGAAAACATTTTAAAACCAGTAAAATGGAATAGTAAAACCACAAAAATTGATCAAAGGAGTCAGTGGTAGGTATAACACATCAAAATGCCTTTAACTTATTCTTTTAAAGTGAAAAGATTTTAAGATGTCAGTGGGAGTGTCTGCATGTTCATTAATGAACTTTTGCTAATGTCCATTAAATTTAGTACTTCCATTGTGAGGTACTAGAAAAGGGTATAGTAGCTTATTTTAATGCACATTAGAGAAAGTTCACAATGTTTTGTGACATTTTAATATGCATTAAAATAGGCTAATGTGCATTAAAGTGCATGTATAGATACACCCAGTGTCTCTTTAATATGTAGTGTATTAAGAGACCATATACCTTAATCTGTATATAATACTACACTATACAGAGACTGGGGACATACAGACATTACACTTAGACTGGTCTATATGAAAATAGATGGATCTAAACACATAACCAAACAGAAATTTGATGAACATAGATTGATCTAAAAATGGTGCAAGTGGCTCAGAATAGACCTTGTCCATGGTACACTCAATTGATATGAGTTCAGTTTATCAACCTTGTGTACTTCTTCCCCATTGATTCAAGTTAGACCACTGTCCTTCAGCATTCCAGCCTGCTTTGTGGCTGTCCCCTACCCCTCCCTTGCAGGGAGGTGCACTAATACTCAGCCCATGCTTGGCCACTTTGGCTGAGTGCCTTGTAGACCTCACTCCTGGGTTGTTTCAACTCTGAGCAAGCACAGCCCCTCTCCCCAGCCCTGTCTCCAGCCTCCAGCTGGAGGCAGGTGGGGGGAAGTGAGACATCTATGTCCCCTGCACAAGTCCTGGGACTTTAGCATCTGCGTCCTTGGGCTGAGCACCCAGACCCCCAGCACCCTGTCATGAAGCACCTCATGATGTACAGACCCCAACACTGAGCTGAGAACCCCCATATTTGGGTACAGCCACATGGGCCCCAACTCTGGTACTTACACACCAAGCCAAGGACCCCCATATCTCTGCAATTAGGCACAGCCCCTGGACTCTGATCCTGTCATCTGCACACCTCATCTGAGAGGTCAGATCCAGAGATCAGACCCTGCCACCCAGATGCCAACATAGACATCTCCACATCCTGAGCATCGGTTGGTGCAGGCAGCTTGCCTCTGGTGGTTCAGTGGTGGAGTCCAGAATGCTGGGGCTGAGCCTGCATGGAGGAAACCCTGTGACCTCTCTGACCTCTCCTCACCAGCTCACTTCCAGATGTGCAGAACACCACCCATTCCTCCAACTTCCAATGCAGAAACCACTGCTGCAGCACCCCCCACAGCACACATGCCCAGGTCTCTCCCCCAGTTCTGGTGAAGACTGTGGCATCAACAGACAAAGTCCCACTGCCCAGGACAATATGGCTCTACCCTGCTCCATGCAGCCATGAAGGGGACCCAGGCACTGGCAGAAATGCAAAACCCCTGAGAAGACATGGGAGGAAGCAGGTGAGCCATTCCCACAGCCAATGGGGTGGGGAGGTAGCAGTTCAATGATGCCCTGCCTGTCCAGATTCCTCTGTACAAACCTTTCTCCAGAAGGTATTCACTAGACCCCTTCTCCTTCCCCTAGCCCCTTGGGGAACAGTGGATGCTACAGGCCATCCCTGGTGTCATAGCCCATCCCAGGCCACCATGGCGAACCCTAAAAGGGGAGAACAGTGTGTATGAATGAAAGGGTTTGGAGGGGTGTGATGGCCAGAACCAAAAGGGTTAATAAGCAATTTATAGCAAAAAAGAAATCTGCTTTTTGAGAGTATCTGATAAAGGCACATCATAAATATTGACTAAGATAAACTTATGAAACTGCTTCTTGCAGACGCTTCCTGCCTGTCTGGAGTATAACCGTAAGGTTATATATTTAACTGTTTGTACCAGTCATAAGACTGATATAAGTTTTAAAAAGCAGACCTAAAAAATGAAACTGCAGACTTAGCTGATGTAATAAATTTTTGCTTAAAGTTCAGTAAAATTAACAAACTTAACCACAAGGTATATTTAACATATCTTAAAAAAATATTTTGAGTAGGTTGGACTTGGGTGGGAAAAATGCTAAAGTGATGTGGTGTGATTTGCTTATTGGGTAAACCCAAGCTTAGGTAGTAACTTATACTAATTTCTAACAACTTTTAACCCCATAGGGTAACATCTATAGGGTAATATTGTGAGTGGCTCTAAGGCCAACAGATTAGCATAGAACAGGATATAAAAGAACATGCATGTTAAGTGATCAGTTGGAAGAACGGAACAGAATGGTCATTGCTGTCCCATGCCCCCGGATCCCTTACTTCCAGTGTGAGCAAGGACCAGATCCTGACTGAGGGACCTTCCCCGGTATTTCCGGGGAAGTACCTGGTCTTCACTTCAAAGTCTGGGACTTAGTATACCAGGTCTAAATCTCCTTTCCCACAAGTTTCAGTGTTGAGTTCTTCCCCGTGACATTCCCCATTCCCCTCCTGCCCCTGCCCCTGTCCCTACCTTCCTTCTAAAGGTTTGTGTCAATGGAAACAGGGACCAAGCTCTGACACAGTCAACATTCAACAGGTCTTCTTTATTAAAAACACAAAAAGTTTGGCAACTGCAACACTGTATCTGGACCATGTCTTTTTGTCATGTTGCATTCCCCCATATCCCAGTGTGCCCACCTTGGGAGAGTGGAAGTGGCAGGGGATGATATCCAGGAAGCCAGGATTGTGGGCAGCACTGCCTGGGACAGAGGGGAGCATGGGGCAAGAGATCCATTGATTGGTGCCAGAGCCCGAACACTTGGGGACTCAAAGCTCTCCAAGCTTTGAGCACTTATGGCCCAGGAGATAGTGAGCCAAGGCTTTATGGACCTGGACTCCCTACCAGTCTATGGAGCCAGTGCTCCAAATACCACTGGGGTGTTCACTCCATCTTATTTGTCTGGTGCCTGCTAGGCATGCTATGCCTGGTCTCCAAGCCACACCTTTTTTACCCAGGCTTTGCAAAATACATCCCCCTGATCTCACAGATATTGTAGAAGAAGCATGCGGTGATAATGGGGTGTGGCAGGTTCTCCTCCTCCTCCTCGAGGTGCACACTGAGAGACTTGAGGTAGTCAAAGGCAGATTCCACAATCATGTGGCACCTGCTCAGGCACTAGTGGAAGAGCTTCTTTCAGTGGGCCAGCTGGCCTATTTAGGATTCCATAAGCAAGGGCAAGAGGGGTAAGTTGGGACCCAGTGATGAGGAGAAGGTTTAGGATGGTGCTGCTGATGAAACTGGGGACTCCTGGAGCATAGGATCTTTCCTCTATCAGCTGGGGAAGTGGGGAGTTACAGAAGATGCAGGCATCATGGACACTGCCCTCTCAGCCAGCAAGGATGTGTATGGAGTGGCTCCAATGGTCCATGATGCCCTGCAGGATGACAGAGAAGTAGCTCTTATGATTGATGAATGCTCAAGTGCTTTGGTGTAGGCAGAGGATGGGGATGTGTGTGCCATCCATGGCTCTTATGCATTTAGGGGAGCCCACGCAGCAGAAACTACTGGTGGCATGGGCCCAGGACTGGCACTCAAAGGAGGTGGTGCTAGCAGCCTAGCATACCTGGAGTCTGTGGTGGCCATGTCCTCATTGGTCTGGTGGAAGTTCATGGCTCAGTCACAGGGTGTAATAGATGGCCCCATGCAGGATGGCCAGCTTCTGGCTGATGCGCAGGATGCCCCATCTCATTGTGACTGGCTGCCAGCATATGTTCAGATGGTCCCAGGCGATGTCCTGTATCCTCCAGTGACAGTCACACAGAGCAACAGTCAGGATGAGCCTCAGGTTTTGCGTCTGTGGGCTTCAGCACATATGGTGGGACACCATGGCAGCATGCTTGCTGGAACATGGAGCCATGTGCAGTTAACAAGGGAGAACATTTGCTCTGGGGCTCTTCTGGAAGGCCCTGGATGGCATGTGGAGAAGGGTTTGTGGTGAGGCAGTTGGGGTTTAGAGGTATGGTTACCTATGCCTACCAAACAATCTCCTGCAGACTGAGACCCTGAAGGTGACACTGGGAGGCATGGGCAACTGGTGCCTCCTGAGTTGGGGGAGGGGGGCACTTGCCCCCCCAGTAGCCAGTCAGTGATTGGCCAATTGCACTGACTGGGGGGTTCTCCCATGGCTGATCGCACCAACCTGGAAGTGCCAGTGGCATGCCCAGAAGTGGCTCTGGTTGATGCAGTCAGCCACAGGGGAACCTCTCCCTCACCCCTGGTCAGCACTATCAGCTCTAAGAGGACTGTGGGGATTGCTTCTCCTAGTGCCCCGACTCCCTGACCAGCACTCTCGGGGGGCAACCAGTGGTCTCGCCTGCCCCCCCGCCCATCGCCTAAGCAAGGAACGCTGGCTGTTAGGGGTGTACGTGCAAAAAAATATTGTTTTGTATATCTAAGCTTGGTATGATTGCTAATGCTACTGACAGAAACAGGTAAGAATTCATGCAAATTATCCCAAGGTAAATTATACATATTATTGGAGGGGAATCATTAGAAACGAAGAACTCTTTCTGTTAAATGTACTGATTAACACTCACTGATTAGCAAAAATTAGAGTATCAAATATCCTACTTTGCAATAAAAACAAATGAACCTCTTCATTTCCACAGCACTTTATCCATCCCAGACTGCTTTTAGGAATTTTATTTCTAAAGCTCAGAATGATCTTTTTATTTTTATTATTGCCCAGAATGCAAAGATTATTTAATCTTACTTCTTTAGAGACACGTCCTGAGAACATGCTAAGAGGTAAAAGGAAAAGGCCACATGATATCATATGTAATATAGTAATTAAATCTAGCTTAGATTTTTTTGGTGCTGTAAGTGAAGATAGTGAAAATGGATCTCAAGATAAACCTGATTTCTTTTCTGTTTGAGACTCAAGATATTGGGGCTGAAGGGAAGTGTCTTAACAAAACATAATTGCAATTGATAACACAGACTTCAGTACAGCATGCTTTCTGTTTGGTTTAAATTACTTTCATAGATTTCATAGACATTAGGGCTGGAAGGGACCTCGGGAGATCACTGAGTCCAGCCCCCTGCCCAAAGGGCAAAAAGTCAGCTGGGGTCATAGGATCCCAGCAAGATAAGCATCCAATTTGCTCTTGAAGGTGTTCAGTGTAGGTGCTTGAAACACCTCTGATGTCAAGCTGTTCCAGACCTTGGGGGCTCGGACAGTAAAGAAATTCTTCCTTATGTTTAGCCTGAAATGGTCTTGCAGTAGTTTATAACCGTTTGACCTCATCATCCCTTGGGGCACTCTGGTGAACAAATGTTCCCCCAGATACTGGTGGTCAGCTCTGATAAACTTATAGGTGGCCATCAGATCACCCCTGAGCCTGCACTTTTTCAGGCTAAAGAGCCCCATGGCTCTCAGC
>NW_017728948.1:47843846-47848646 GCF_001723895.1 Crocodylus porosus
AAGGCTTTTTTGAAGTCAAGATATATGACATCAATCTCTTCTCCCTTGTCCAGGTGATAGGTCACCTGGTTGTAGAAGGAAATGAGATTGGTGAAGCAAGAATTACCTGCAACAAACCTGTGCTTGCTATCCCTCAGGATGCTGGTGTCAGCCATTCCATTAAGGATGGCCTCTTTAATAAACTTTTGTAAGATCTTCCCCAGGATAGAAGTCAGGCTGATGGGCCTATAGTTAGCCGGATCCACTTTCCTCCCTTTCTTGAAGATAGGCACCATAATGGCCTTCTTCTAGCCTTCAGGCATTTCACCAGAGCGCCAGGAGTTCTTGAAGATCTGTGCCAGGGGCTGGGCTATGACGCTCGCCTGCTCTTTGAGTACCCTAGGGTGTAGATTTTCAGGGCTGGAGTACTTGAAGATATCCAGCTTCTTAAGGTGTTCCTTCATGAGGTCAGCATTAATGCAGGGCAGGCGATCTCCCTCCCTGTACTGTAGCGGGCATGGGCGTCCCATGGGACTGATGAAAGACCAATGCAAAGTGCCCATTTAATAGGCTGGCTTTTTCCTGGGTGTCAGTTGTCAGTTGCCCCATCTGGTTCAGCAGGGGTCCAGTGTTGCCCTTACTTTTTCTTTGGCTCCCCACATATCTGAAAAAGGACTTTTATTGTCCTTGATGCTCGAAGCTAGTTGGAGTTCAGTTGCAGCCTTGGCTTTCCTGGTATGCTCCCTGCAGGATTGGACCAGTGCAGAATAATCCTCCTTGGAGGTGAATCCCATCCTCCATCCTGTGTAGGCCTTTCTTTTTAGCCTCAGGAGGTCTGCTAGGTCCCTGGAGAGCCAGGGGGGCTGCTGTGTTTTCTTGCTGCCTTTCCTCTGAGATGGAATAGACTTAGCTTGTGCCTGGAGAATCGGTCTCTTGAGGAGCAACCACTTTTCTTGAACTCGCCTCTCCCTGTGGTCATGGTCCCTTAGGGCCTCATTGACAAGCCTCTTGAGCTGTTAAAGTCAGCTTAACATGCTATTCTCAGTACCTTTTATGGGTTCATACAGTCTGAGGCATAAAGTGGGGTACTTGAGCTGGAACAGATTCATGGACATGAGGAAGCAGGAACCCTATGATTCACTGAAATATAAGCTCGCGGGATGGATTGAAACAACTTTTTTTTAACTCACAGAAGCTATAAAGCAGAGGTGGGCAATTATTTGGGCTGGAGGGCCACTTAATGAATTATCTCATTATTTTTTTTGAATATTGGTTACCTTGTTATAAATTGACATTTCCTGGTGGAAAAATCTCAAGTGTTTTCCATCAGGTCTTTGACCCTTCTGCAGCACCCACTGATGAAGAGGAGAGATTCACTATCTCCTCCTATAGCATGTAAATTCTAAAAGAAACAAAGTATTTAGTAACATCTCATTATAATGCTTTAATTATTTTCTTGTTTCTCCTACCTTTCTGTATCTACCCATTGCCTACAATTGTATTATAGTTAGTAGGGACAATCTTTTTTGTTAGAATCATTAAGTCACAGGAAGGAAAGGAAGAAAAGAGACCTTGGGAATCTTCTAGTCCATGATAGATACATAATTTACTGTTCATAAAGCATCCTAGAGAGATGTCAGTTGGGACACCAAGATCCTTCTCAGTGCTACTGACAACTAATTCCCTACCATTTTATATTTATGCATTTGGCTTTCCTTCTCTCCATACAGTATTCTACACTAGATACATCTCATTTAATTTTCTTATTTTGTTGTGTACACTGCTTAGACCAAGGGTGGGCAAAGACCAGCCCATGGGCTGGATCAGGCTCCATTTCTCAGGAGCCCCTACCCACATCACTTCAGTTGGTTTCCATGGAGACCCCAGAAGTGGTGGGGTGGTGACAGCACAGGGCCAGAGATTGGTCAGAGCAGCACCGGCAGGGCACGTGGCTGGGTGGGAAGCTTCTGCAGGGTCAGGGCCAGGGCCAGGGCTAGGACCAGGACCAAGACCAGGGCTGGGTTCTTGTGGAAATCAGTGGATCACAGCTGTGCCCCAGATCCAGCGTGTGCTGTCACTGCTTCAAGATCCTGGCCTTGGCCCTGGCCCTGGCCGTGGAGCAGCTCCCTGCACACACTGCCAGTGCTACTCAGGCCCTGACCCCACTCTGTCATGATCTTGCCACTCCTGGGGTCTCCATGGAAACTAGCTGGAGTGATGGAGGCAGGAGCTGCTAGGAAATGGAGTCCAGCCACAAGTCAGATTTGCCATTTTGCCCTCCTATGGGATTCTGGGTCACAACTAGGGCTAAAGTACTATTATGAAACATAACGAATAATAATTAAAATAAATAATAACCAGCTTCAGAAGCCACTTTCTACAGTCCAGGTGTCAGCAACCCCATGTACATGTGCCACGGCTTGCATGCAAGGCCATTTTGCTCAGCCTGCTTCATCTGTTTTGGGTTTTGGGCACCTGCTGCCAGGCATACAGCCAGAGCTGCTTGCTGAGAACAGCCTGGGCTCCATGGCAAACAGCAGCTGCCCAGAGCCCAGGCTGGATGAATCAGGCAGCCAGGAGGTATTTCTAATCCCACTTCCTCCTCCGTCGTTTGGCAGAGACAGGGACCTGCTGCATCAGCAGCCCTTGCTGGCAGTGCGTGGAGACAGACGTGTGGCTGTGGAGGGAGTGGCCTAGGACCAGGCCAGGTTGGGCTGCAGACTCCCCTGACTGCAAAGGCCACAGGGCTGGCTCCCTCTCCCCCAGTCACTCCCAGGACCAGGGGCCAAGCCACAAAGCTGCCTGTACCTTTTTCCAGGCTGAAAAGTGAAGCAAGTGGAGCGGGTGACTGGGAGCCCCATGAGAAGGGCCAGGCACTGTCAAAACAGGTGGGGGGTTAGCAGCCATGGTGACCATGAGGATGAGTCCCACAGTGAGAAGCTGCTGAAGTGCGTTCCCACCCTGCTGCCATGGAACGATAGGAGCCATGAGCTGCTGGCAGCTACCAGCATAAAAGGGAAGCTTCATGCAGTGCTCCCCCTACCTGCCCTTGCAGACCATGCCCCATGGGTAGCACCCATCCCCACTGCCCACTCAGTTCCACTTGCCACACTCCTGGTGCCCTCAGAGTAAAACCAGAAACTTCCAGAAAATCAGAACATGGCTGGGGGGATGGAGGCAGGCAGCAGCCACCTGCTGTAGTGCCTGGTCCATTATGGGTGTCTGGCAGGGGCTCACCCCCTCCCTGAGAGCACTCTACCTCAGGGAGCTCTGGAGGCAATGGACACCCAGAGACCTGCACCCCATGAGGAGTGGATGCTGAAGGAGGTGCCACTGCCATGGTGGAACCCCCGGGGAAGGTGCCTCCAGCCAACCAGGCTGCCCTGGCAGCTTCTGAGGTGCCTCCATGGTCGCCACAAGTTCCCTACTGGACTTTTCAAATTGATGACATGGTGGACACTAAGCATCTCTTTCTTTCCCCGTCCTTAGGGCTGTTCCCACCATGGAGTCTCTGGGGTCCAGAGCCCCTGCCCAGCTTGTTGCTGGCAGTGGTTGCACATACACCTCAGGAAGCATAGCAGGGAAGAGGCTGGGATTGCACTGACACAGTACGGATTAGGCTTCTCATGGCTTCCTTGCCTTCCACCCCTGGCATGCCAAAATCTTTCAAGTCCAGGTTGTGGGGGTTTTTTGGCACTTGGCTTTAAAATGTTGCTGACCCTTGCTATAGTCAGAAGTTATTGCAGGTTATTTTTTCCTTTTCAAAGACACATGCAATTACATTCCTGAACTGAAGGGAACAATCTCTTCTACTTCTAGCCTTTTCACCTGAGAAACTAGGAGCCAGATTCTTGTTCACATATTAGGTTCATAAGTGGATGTAGTGAGATTCTAACCTGTTTGAATCCCTGAAAAAGAGGTCATACAAAAAGCAGGTGGAGTCTCTTCCTTCTCACAGCTTTTTTGCATTCATTATTAGGGATAAAGTGACAATATGTTTTAAAGGAGATTCATGAATTCTTCAACAGTGTGGAGTAGGTGAAATAGAATCTGGCACCTGGCACTAGGAACCTAAGAACATGAAAGCTGCCATTTACTGGGCCAGACCATAGGTCCATCTTGCCCAGGATCTGGTGTCACATAGTGGCAGAGAGTGGATGCTGAAAGGAAGAGTGAACAGATCACTTGTGACTCCAGCTTTTCCAGGAGATGGACTGTGGCTCCTGTTTCTTCTACACTCTGGGGAAGAGAAGAGGTGCAAAGAAGTACATTGCCTGCCTCTTGCCAGATGATGGCACCCTCCGCTATATATCCCAGAAAGCTGTGACAAAGAGTGAGGGCTTTCTATGCAGTGCTCCTTTTGCCAAATCTGACTGACACCAATGCCTGCCAGGTCCTGTGGGAGAGTGTGTGGCAGGTCAGCGCAGGTGGCTGGAACTGGTTGGAGGGTCATGTGCCCTCCACCTGATGCTCACCATTAAAGTGCGAAACATCAGTGGGCTGACTGTGGAGTTCTACTGTGCTTTTTGGGATATCCTCTGCCCAAATCTCATTGTGGTCTGGGCCAAATCCAAAGGGAACAGGGAACTTACCCTGTCAAGTAGAAGGGCCATGCTGACTCTCCTGCTCAAGAAGGGGAACCCCCGCAACACGAGGAACTGGCGCCCAGTCTCTCTCCTGTGCACAGACTGCACGGTGGTAGTAAAGGCAATCTTACTGTACCCGAAGTCTATGCTGGTGCACACGATTATTCCAAGCAGATGTATGTGGTGCAAGGGAGGACCATCTTTGACCTGACTGTTATCACCCCCTTCCCAGCCC
>NW_017728948.1:47848746-47854669 GCF_001723895.1 Crocodylus porosus
GTGATAAGGACTGTTATCCCACCCCTGGCTGGCTTGCTCACCTGTCAGTTTGCTGCAGCCCAGAGAGCATGCCGGTATGCTAGGGAGTCTGATTTAACTTAAACCAGCAAAGGATCTGGGACAGACATTGCATAAACTGGTTTGAGCCAAATCAGTTAAGTTTGATACTACATTCAAACAGGCTTATCTCAAACTGATTTCACCTATTTTCAAACTGGTTTATGTGCACTGAACATCTGTTACAGGTTTAAACCAGTTTCTGATCGCTTAAAACAGTTTATGTGTAATGTCTGTCCCTAGCCCTAATGTGAGGTACAAGATAAAGTTGTATTAGGCTACCCTATTGTGAAAATGCATGGTTTTCAGTGATGCTTAAAACGCTGTAGTCTATTTTCGCTGCACATTAGCGTATTAGCACAGTTTTGATGTGATGCTTTAATGCACACTAAAATAGGCTACTGTGCATTAAAGCACACATGTAGCTACTCCTACTATGTGAAACATAACTTCCTTTGGTTAGTTTTAAACTCACTACCTATTCATTTCATTTCATGACACATAGTTCATGTATTTTTTGAGAGAGTAAATAATAAATCCTTATTTACTTTCTCTTCACTGTTTAGTATTTTGTAAACCCTTATCATGTCCCCCCTCAAGAGTCTCTTTTCTAAACTGAATAGACCTGGCCTTTTTAATGTCTCCTCATATGGAAGCCCCTCCATACCACTAATTATCCCTGTTGTCTTTCTGTCTACCTTCTCTAGTTCTTCTATATCCTTTTTTGAGGGATGGGGAGCAGAACTGAGTACAATATTCCAGGTATGGATACTTGATTGATAAACAAGCATGATGATACTTCATGTTTTGTTTACAATTCCTTTTCTTAATAATTCCTAATATTTCATTTGGGGTTTTTTTTGATGGCCGTTGAGCACTGAGTGATGTTTTTAGCAAACTGTCCACAAATACTCCCAGACATCTTTTCTGTTTGGAAAAGACTTTCCTAGCTTGGTCTAGAAAAAATAAGTATATGGGGGAAGACAAACTGACTGCATCTTAGAAAAGCATAAATAGAAGATGATTTTCCCTGGGGAACAAGAAAAATCATGCTGTATGTGAATACAATTCATATAACACTGACATTTCTTAAACATCCTTACTTTGATTTCCCTCATATTAAACTAAACTAAAGAAGGAAGAAAGAGGAATGAAAGTCTTATCTTACCATGAAGTCCTCTGGCTTGACTGAATTTAGGACAACTGTGTTATCCATGCAAAAGAAGCCTCCTATCTCCCATTCCTCCTACCATTTTCCCTACCCCACTTCATTTCTTGATGCATTGCTAGCTGAACCTCAGATACCCTTGGTTTACACAGAGGAGTACAGGCTGAAAAGAGAATATTTGTATTTATATGGGACCTTGTAAGCATCTATAGGTCCCTTTGTAATCCAACGCACTCAGTGTTGTTGGCAAGTATAGCTTGATGTTTTGCTTCAGCGCTGAAATCTCTTTGACTATGTTTCATTATCTCATCCTTTCTTTTACAAGTATAATCTTTTTGCAGCATTAGATACTTGGACATCACTATGTTAATCTCATATTTTGAAAAAAGGAATGCCAGACCACTTCATAGTGCAGATCTGTTAAATATTTTCTAGACACTTCAAGCGCAGGAGCAAGTATTTTGTGTTACCGGAACAGTAATATAAAGAAGACCACAAGACAATTCTGCAGCAGAGTATTCTGTTGTAAAAACAAGGGGCACTTGGATAGTGTCTCATTTTCAGACCTTATTTGAAAAGAAATATATAAACAACTTTATGTCTAATTTACAAGTGCAGTTTCCATGACTGCATATGATTCCTGGGTATCTTCCTATTTCCCTGGGCTATCACAGCAAAGATTACTCAACTGATTTGTCAGTGAAATTGCTTTAACTGTGCTTATAATTTAGATGTACAAACCCCTGTAGATTTCATGTTCAAATCTGAAATACCCAGGAATCAGACCCTATACTGGAGCCTTTTTCTACTTTAATTATTTTTTCCTACCCATAAAATTAATGAAAAGATCTGTGAAAATGTGAGTAGATATTTTGTCTTACTGGACAATATACTGAAACCTCATGTTACCAACATTGTTTCATTATTGGTATTGCTGCTGCCAAGCTGTAACGTAACGTAATGTAACGTAATGTGCCGTAACGTGCCGTGCCGTGCCGTGCCGTAACGTAACGTAACGTAACGTAACGTGCTGTGCCGTGCTGTAATGTAACGTGCCGTAACGTAATGTAACGTAATGTAACATAACATAAGTTTTAATGAACTTTCTGGGGCTTTTTCCCCATATATCATTCATTCTTTATGCTAGGGAAGGAAAACAGAGTGGGAAGTAACTAGCTAGGGAAGTGGTCAGTATCTTTTCAAACCTGTGAGCCAGATTAACCCTGTTCAGGTCAGGGATGGGCTGGCTGGTGAACAAGTGAGTGCTAGGACCCAGCTTCCATGCTGCTTTGCCCTGCTGTTAGCAGGTGGAAAACACCTGCCTCTGATACTCTTCTCTGTGCCAGCATGGGGAAAATGTCCACTGTTGTGATTTTTCCTGTACCAGCATGGGGAAGATGCTTGCCACTGGCACAGGGACCACTGCTGCTTTTCCCCATGCCTGTCACTGCCACTTTTCCCTGCATCAATGAGGGGAAAGAGACCGCTGCCAAAGCCCCCCACTTCCCACTGCCACTGAAGCCCTATGTCCATGGGCTGGATCAAAAAGGCTCTTCAGGAAGAATCTGGGCCACAACGCATAGATTGCTAACCACTGAACTGGGGCATATTCACAAACTCCAACTGACCAACCAACCAACCAAAAAAATCCCAAAGCTCTACCCTAAATTCCAGAATATTAAGAAATGCATTTAAAGAACCATTCAATAGTATTTTCATATTATTTTTTTCATTGCTATGACCTCAATTCTCTTCCAGCCCCTGCTTTAGCATAAGCTTATGTTATTTCACTGGTGCAGCAGGAGATGGGTGGTACAAATGTTTCGAAAGGTCTTCAAAATGCTAGGGTGCTGCTTTGTATCTGGACACTCAGGTGTTCATTAAAAAAATACTAACTCTACAGAACCAAAGTGCACATTGTAAATAGAAATATAGAAAAGAACTGGATTCATGTAAAAAGAAAAGAAAGACACCTGAGTGCATACAAGCCGAATTGCAGAATAAAATTTTTTTTGTTTTAAAATCATATTGCTTTGGATAACATTTTTGAGTTGCAAGACTTATTTTTCTTTCTGAAGCTTCAGACCTAGAATTAAGTGTTTGTTTGCAAAAAATCATAGAAAATTCACAATGATTGTGATCTAGTAATCTGAAATATCCATGCTTTTCTTTCATGAAATCAATACACTATCATGAGGTTGACTGTTGGAGACATGAATCACTAGTGAAAAACATGTTTGAGGTGGGTAGGTTAGCTTTAAAGAATTACTGAATAACTTACATATAATTTACAAAATAAGGCCAGAGTTTTCAAGTAGGAAAACAATGTATCAAAAACAATTTGATGCATTGCAGGCTACGTTCTCTGTAACATAAGAATTCTTCTACTGTTTTTCCATAGTCAAAAAAATAAAAAGAGTGAAAGCTGAGCTGACATTTTCCAAGGAATGGCTTGAGTTTAAAAATGTTAAGAACCATTGATCTAAATTCTGCCTATGATGTCTATGAGGTGCCTAATTCCTGTTGCACCTGGACCCAGGCTCAGCCCTTGACAGCAGCAACAATGGCAGCAGGTGGGTTTTGATCTAGGTCACTCTGATTATTTTCCTTTCCTGTGCTCACATTGGCCCATGTCAAAACACATGGTAGAACATTTGGAAATGAAATGTAAAGAAACCCCATTTATTTGTAATGGTAACAGTTTCTAATTCAGCTTTCCATATGCAGAACTGCTAGGGGAATATATTGATATGCAAGGATTACTAAAATGTTCAAATACTATTGTCAAAACCTTTGCTAGACAGTATCTCTGTTCAGGCTATAAACTATTGTTTTAGCTATCTGAACATTGTAAACAGGAACAAGTGCTTTGTTTGCACAGATAAAATAGTTTGTCTATGTTCTTATCTCTATGCTCATCTAGCATGTAGGTCACATCCCCAGCAAAATACTCATGACTACTCAATAATATTGAGCTCTGATTAAAAATGGGACAGGTTGACAGTGTTTTGTTGACCGGCACTTTTAGCTAGATTTGGAACCCTGCAGGAGAGGCTGATAGATTCACCTGACTCACTGTGCCCTACGCAGCTCCTCGACACTAACCTAGGTGGACGTATGGTAGTTCACTTGAAGTAGGGTAGTTCACTTGGAAGCTTCACATAGTATTTTTCCTGTAAGACAATGATTTAATTTAAAATATTAACCTTGGCATGCAAACAAATGTTTGCTGCACCCTAACTGTGGCAGAATTGGGGTGGAGGGTCATAGGTCTACAAGGGGCAGGGTTGGTAGCTTTGTAGGGAGGGATTGTCTGGTCTAGTGGAGAGGTTTAGGGGGTTAAAAATACCTCATTTTGAGTGGGCATTTTGATCAACCTAACCCTGGTTATGTTGATCTAAATATAGCACTTGTACATACCCTTCATAACCTTGTTTAATGGCTTAATTTTTATACCAGATCTGCTGCATTACCTTTGCCTCCCCTACTCAGAAAGGGGATTAAGCATCTGGTCACCTTCTGAGCCCACCTTCTGATTCCACAGGAGTGGCTGAGAATTACTGGACTCCAGAGCAGTGCATCTGGATTCATGTGACTGCATTAAGGACTTCTGATATGACTGGCAAGGTTGCCTCTTGTTTCCAGGCTGAACATCTGCTGCTACTAGCACTGTTGTGTGTGGCCTCTTCCCTTCATCAAAGTTAACTATTGTTATTTCAACTGTTCCATCATTCATTTTAGGATTGTTTCTATTTCCTCCCTATGAAAAGATGTTTCCTGGAAGTACAAGTTGCAGTCCATCTTCTTTTAAACCACAGTGGAATTAATATACTTTGCTTACTACAGTGAGGAAGCAGAAATGAGTAAAGATCTCTTTCTGATAAAAGGCCAGATCATTGCTGGAGTTTTACAAAGCAAGATGACTTTAAATTGCCACTTCTAATGTCACAGGCTTCGAAGGTGGTCTTTTCTTTAACAAAAGTATATTCAATCAGTAAGTCCATGGAATGTATTTAAAAATTCTTGACCAGCATAGGAAAGGGCTTATCCAACAGTCAAAAGCTGTAGTCAGGTAAAAGATATCTGTCATATTTTAAGATTACTCTGGCTCACAGTTCATGCCTCCAAATGTGGCTAATCTGTCACACCTGGTAAGTCTGCAGCTTAATTTTAGCTGAACACCATTTAGGAAACTGTTTGCCTGTATCGCATAAAGCGCATTTCGCGTCACATAAATTCTTTGTTGAATAATACAGCTATCAATCTGTGCAAGTCAGAAATAAAATCCAATATCAGTTTGGAAAGCCAGTGTTTTGTCCTGAGAAACATATATTTTAGACAGAAATCAAACAACATGAGAAAAAATCATAAATGATGCAAATAAAATCAAACTGTGCACAATCTATTATTCAAAGGTCTTGATTATTTTCTATGGCAGGAGGGACATCCAGAGCTTCCCTCAAAATGTGAAAATATCCACACAAAAAATACAATCACTATCATAAAAAAGCTTCTTTGGGGGGATGTGCCTTCCTTAGAGGATTTCATAGATTTCATAGATTTCATAGACATTAGGGCTGGAAGGGACCTCGGGAGATCATCGAGTCCAGCCCCCTGACCAGAGGGCAGGAAGTCAGCTGGGGTCATAGGATCCCAGCAAGATAAGCATCCAATTTACTCTTGAAGGTGTTCAATGTA
>NW_017728948.1:47855293-47860186 GCF_001723895.1 Crocodylus porosus
ACTCCAATGTCCACATCATTAATGAAGATGTTGAACAGTATGGGTAGGATTTGCCTACACTGCAGTAACAGCCTGTGTAGATGCAACTGAACTAGCTTCAGCCTAGGGGAGCACAGAGCACAGGCTGCAAAATCCACATGAGAAGCTGAGTAAAGCATTTGGGTATTTAGTCTGCATTTTCCTATCTGTACTCAATATGTCAGTATGAGTTGCAGTACAGACATACTCTGAGACAACTTTGTGAAGTCACTTTTCCTTGTGTCATTTAGTTTGCCAGGAGCAATGAGGATAGGTAGTATGTTAAACACTATGAAATATAACACATTTTTTCCAGTACGGGAGAAACTTTCATGGGCTTTTTGCAATGTGAGAGATGGGATCAGGGCCATATGACTGGATCCAGATGTGCAGGCACAAGTGGTTTGTGGTGCAAACCTCTTTGCAGTGCTACAAACTGTACAAGTTGCATATTAATCAGTGATTGGTGCTGCTCATTCACAGTGTGGGCAAAATTTGCTACCAGGATTTCCCACTGCAATGTGCTCTACTGTGCTGTGGCATGTGGAGTCTCTGCACTGAGGCACACTGCACACCAGCCAGTCATGGAGCAGCTGGCTGGGGCACAGTGTGCCTCGAGATGGGGGAGCGGGCTGCTCAACAGCTGGCTCAGGCACATGGAGGCAGGGGAGCAACCAGTCTAAGGCTGCCTGCTCCATTGTCTTGAGGCACACTGTGCCCCAGCCAGAAACGGAGTGGCTGGCTGGGGCACAGGATGTCTCAGTGTGGGGGCTTCGTAGCACACGCAGGTGGCTCCCCTATCTCCACGTGCCACTTCCTGGCTGGCTGGAGGTGCCTCAGCGCAGCGGATGACTAGCCTCTGCTAAGGCACCCTGTGACCCAGCCAGTTCCTCTTCCCCCACTGCAGCACATAGAGCAGTGAGACAATGTGCCCTGCTGCAAAGCACAACAGCACTGGGGCACAAAGTAGTGACACAAATTTGTGCCGCTACTATTTGTGGTGCTGTAAAGGCATGCACCTGCTCACATGAACCTGGCCTATGATTCTTTATGGCAAGCTTCTTACACCAGGAATGTTCATTCACTTCTATACTCTTCCCACCACACACCTTGGAGGTGTTCCCAAACAAATCTTTAGTCCCTATAGTGCCCAGTCAGCTGCTTGTAGGTGCCCCCAAATCTAAGTCCAGCTCCTTAAGCCCACAGTCCTAGCTTATTGCCACTGAGATTCATAGATTCATAGATTGTAAGGCTGGAAGGGACCTCAGAAGATCATCGGGTCCAGCCCCCTGTACCAGGCAGGAAAGACAGTTGGGGTCATAGACAAGATGATTATCCAGTCTCCTCTTGAAGATTTCCAGGGTAGGCAATTGCACTACCTCTGAAGGGAGTTTATTCTGCAGTCTGGACACCCTAACTGTGAAGAAGTTTTTCCTAATGTTAAGCCTATAATGGTCTTCCTGGAGTTTGTGGCCATTACTCCTGGTTCTCCGCAAGGCTGCCCTAGTGAACAGTTGTTCACTGATCCCCTGATGTATTTCCCTGATGTAGTGGTAAACTGCTACCAAGTCTATTCCCATTCTTCTCTTTTTCAGCCTGAAGAGTCCCAGGTCCTTCAGCCTTTCCTTGTATGGTTTGCCATGCAAGTCTCTAATCATATGAGTGGCCCTTCTCTGGACCCTCTCAAGTTGTGCCATGTTCTTGTTAAAGTGCAGCACCCAGAACTAGATGCAGTACTCCAGTTGTGGTCTTGCCAGTGCCAAGTAGAGTGGAGCAATCACCTCCTTGGTCTTCCTGGAGATGCATCGATTGATGCATGCCAGAGTATTAGTTGCCCTGCTGGCAATGAAGTCTCATTACCGGCTCATATTCATGCTGTGCTCTATTATTACCCCCAGGTCTCTTTCATTCATAATGCTGGTCAGGTTGGCATTGCCAAGCCTGGTGGTGTGCAGGGGATTGTTTGTCTCCAGGTGGAGCACTTTACATTTCGTGATGTTGAACTTAATCTAGTTCTAAGTCGCCCAAATTGTTAGCCTGTCTAGATCTGCCTGTATCTGTAGATGATCTGTTCAGGTCCCTTCTGACCCAAAACTACTACGATACTATGATCAATGACTTGGACGAGGGGGTGAAAAGTGTGGTCATGCTTGAAGATAGGCTACAGATCATCTAATCTGACTCCCTACCACTGGGAGGAGTACATGCTGGGATCACATGACCCCAGGCAGGTCTTTGTCCAAACTCTTCTTGAATTTACCCAAGGTAGGAGTGAGGACCACTTCCCTAGGAAGTTGGTTCCAGATCCTAGCCACCCTAACAGTGAATTATTGCCTCCTAATCTCTAACCTGAACCTATTTTCCAGCAGCTTCTGGCCATTGTTCTTCAGCATCCCAGATGCTGCTGGGGGGAATAAGGCCCTTTCTATTTGCTGCTGATCTCCCCTAATGAGTTTGTAGGCAGCCACCAAATCCCCCTAAGCCTCTGTTTGCTGAGGCTGAACAGGTTCAGGTCCCTCAGCTTCTCCTCATAGGGCCTGTCTTCCTGCCCTCCGAACAAGCGGGTGGCCCTCCTCTGAACCCTCTCAAGGCAGGCCACATCCTTCTTAAAGTGCGGTGCCCAGAACTGGACACAGTACTCCAATTGTGGCCTGACCAGTGTCGTGTAGAGGAAGAGTATCACCTCTCTGGACCGGCTTGAAATGCATCTTTGGATGCACGACAAGGTGTAGTTGGCTTTGCTGGCTGCGGTCTGGCATTGGCGGCTCATGTTCATCCTGGAGTCAGTAATGACTCCAAGATCCTTTTCTGCTTCTGTGCTCACAAGGGGGGAGCTCCCCAGCCTGTATGTATGCTGTGGATTCCTTCTGTCCAGGTGCAGCACCCTGCATTTATCTAAAGTGAACCCCATCCTATTACCATCCGCCCACTTCTGTAGTCTATCTAAGTCTAATTGCAGCCTCTCTCTCCTTTCAAGCATGCCTACCTCTCCCCACACCTTGGTGGCATTGGCAAACTTGGACAATGTGTTTTCCACCCCCTTGTCCAAGTTGCTGATGAAGATGTTGTACAGTATAGGCCCCAGGACCGAGCCCTGGGGGACCATACTGTTTTAGAATGAACTACTGGGTTCAGAAGATTTCCCATGCTTGAACAAAGGACATACAGTTGTTTTTACCCTTGCAAAGCTTTATTTAAGGATACTCACAAAGGCAAGTGATAGAGCAGAGAGGACGGTCACCTCACATTGGCCCTAGGCCCTGGAGTGTTCTGATTCTGGGAATGCAATAGCCTGCACTGGGGCTCTGCGTAAGTCAGAACTCTTGCCAGAGTTGAGGAACCCATAGTAACTTAAGAATGTATAGTCTGAAGTAAACAACGTTATCTTGAGCTAAGGATTTGGTTATCTTAAGCTAGGAATTTGAGGATGAGTCATGAACCAACACACCTGGTGTTTACCACATTCCACTGTCTTACAACATTCTGCTATATTCATGGTTTGGTTACGCACACAAAGCAGGAGGCCACGTGCTGCTTCAACAGCCTACTATGGAATCACCATGCAAAACTCTTGCTCTTAGCACAGTGTGCAAAGCTATTATACCCACTATTCACATCCCGCCAGGTCAAGCATGATCCGTCCACCACCACTCTCTCCATGTGCCCCATCAGCCAATTTTTGACCCATCCAACTGTGTAGGCATCAATGCCACAGTGATATAAAAAAAATTTGAGTTAGCCTGATTAATTGAGTAGGTCCTAGGAATAAGTACATGTAGTATTTTTATATCTGTCTAACAAATTGATTAGTGAGCAATTTGACTTATGTATGAGTAACTCATACTAAATATAATTTTAAGAAACATAAGTACTAATATAGAAAAGAAAACGATTCCGGAGTCGGCTTGACCCAGCTGGAAAAAGGAAGACACCGAGGTTGGCTTGACCCAACTGGAAAAAGGAACGTGCCCTTGTGATGGTTCCCATCGCAAGAGATAATTATAAACTAACAGAAATATTATGTTATGACTAATCTCATTGTGCGCACAACTAAGCATATGTAGAAGGAACCATATAAATACGGGAGTTAAAAATTCCTCGGGGTAGCTCTTGGCCCTTAAGGCAGGAGTCTACCCTTCTGCAGAAGCAATAAATTTTCTACTGGCACTCCTGTGTCTCTTGACTTATATTATCACGGCTAGTGCCCACAACGCAGGACCAGACTGTCCTTTCCTGTTTGGGCAGCTAACTCGGGTTTTGCTGACAATTTTGGTGACCCAGATGGGACCCTAGCTCTCCAGGCCTGAGCCACCATCCCCTGCAGCAACACCCAAGCCGGCTACGGGGTAAGTTTACCCTAGGGGTCTTGATAAGGGGGGTTGATGGCTCTGGCATGGAGGTAAGGTGATTCCAGATCGGAGACAGTAGAGGTGCCAGTCCTGGGCCTTGAGTACGGTGTTTCTCAGGCAATAATTGAAACAATGCTCACGCTAGTTTTGAAATATTTGATTTTGCTTTGTTATATGTGCTTGTTTGGTCTTGTCTGTGTGTTTTAGGCCCGTCTCTCTCTCAGTTCCTCACCCTGGTGACACAGGCAATCCTAGTGGGTTGTCCATCCGGCCCTTTTGGGCCAGGAAAGCTGTGTGGCACAGTTTATGTTTCTATTCGCGCACTGAGGAACTGATTCCTATCTCTGCTCTCTCTCTGATAAGTCCCCTTTTCTGTTTGGGGCACCGATTGAGTCTAGTTTGAAAGTCAACTCTGGTATTCTGGTTTAAAGGTATAAGGGGTACCCCGCCGAGGGAGACAACATGGGACAAACAGGATCTGTCCCTGTCCCTTTAGAAAGTCCCCTCAGAACTGTTCTGCCAGATT
>NW_017728948.1:47860286-47863194 GCF_001723895.1 Crocodylus porosus
GGGTTTTGCTGACAACAGTCACTCAATTTATTAATGAGAATGGGGTGAGAGACAGTGTCAAAGGCCTTCTTAAAGTTCATAAAGACTATGTCCACGGTGACACCATCGTGCAGGGATTTAGTTAAATGGTCATAAAAGGCCATCAGGTTGGTCTGGCAGGACCTGCTTTTTTGATGAACCCATGTTGATTTCCCCTGGGCGTGGTCTCCCCTGCTGGCCCCTCACAGATGTGATCCTTGATAATTTTTTCAAGGATTTTCCGCAAGACTGATGTGAGGCTTATTCGCCTATAGTTTCCTGGGTCCTCCTTCCTCCCTTTCTTATAAATGGGGACCACATTAGCTAGTTTCCAATCTCTGGGCACCTGGCCCACGGACCATGATTGCTCGTACAGCTGGGCCAAGGGCACAACAATGACCCCCACCAGCTCTCTCAACACCCATGAGTGGAGGGTGTCAGGACAGATTTAAAAACATCCAGCCCTTCCGGCAGATCCCTAACTACATCTATGCAGGGCAGCCTGATCAACAGATGAGGGGTGATGATCAGGTAAGTCAGAGAGGGTGAGGGGGGTGGCAGTGTGGAACTGGGCCAGCTGTAGGGGATTGGGAAGGGGTTTTTTCACCCTCGTGTCCCCATATAGCTGAGCTGGGTGGGAGCCATGCTCCTGAGCCATGTGAACAGGTCAGGCAAACAGGCCAGCCAAACAGGCATGGTCTTCAGGAGTGTGCTGGAGTTTATATGGGAGTTCATGCAGAAGGGTGCACAGCAGTGGCCTAAACTCCAAGAGTCAACAGCTTCAGACACAGACTTCACGTGAGTGAATGAAGACGGGGGTTAATATGGGGGTGGTGACATGGAACACAGCCAGGGATCCTGCCCTGCTGCTGCCTCTTCCCTTGAGCCCCTGTGAGGCTTCTACCCAGACAGGGCCCTTGGCTGGGTTGGCAATGCTCTGCCCCCCAGTCTGTGGGCATTTCCTGGTGGGACCTCTGGGGCCTGGGGGCACTATAGGGGCTGGACTGAATTTACTATATGGCAAAGGGTGTGAAAAGTAACTAGCAAGCAGGGCAGAAGTGCTAGACTTCAGAAAGGCTGACTTCACTGTGCTTAGGAGATTAGTTAGTGGGGCATTAAAGCTCAGGAACATTGACAAAATAGGGGTCCAGGAAGGGTGGTTGTTCCTCAAGGGAGTGATCCTACAGGCACAGAAGGCAACCCCACTGTGTGGAAAAGGGGGGCAAAGGGGCCAAGAAACCCTCCTGGCTAAACAGGGAATTCCAGGAAAGTCTAAGGGCAAAAGAGGGGCATTTAGGCTGTGGAAGCAGGGGGTAGCTACCAAGAAGTATACCTCCTTGGCTTGCAGGGAATCAGTTAGAAAGGCCAAAGCACTGTTGGAATGCAGGCCGATGAAAAAAATTAAGAACAACAAAAAGTCCTTCTTCAGGTAGATAGGGAGTAAAAAGAAGGCTCAGGGCAGCATAGGACCCCTACAGGATAGACTAGGGCAGTTGGTGACAGATAGGATGGACAAAGCAGAGCTCTTTAATGAGTTTTTTTGCCTCTGTATTCTTGAACTCGGATCTAGACAAATTTCCCAAATGCATTACTGACTGACAGAAGCAGGAGAGACACCAGCCCACCAACTGTCAACATCAACCTTGTAAAGAGACACTTGGAGGGGCTAGATGTGTTTAAATTAGTGGGACAGGATGAGCTCCATTCAAAGGTGCTGAAAGAATTAGCCAGTGTCATAGCAGAGCCACTGGCATGGCTATGTGAGCACTTGTGGTGCTCAGGTGAGGTCCCAGAGGACTGGAAAAGGGCCAATGTGGTCCCTATTTTCAAGAAGGGGAGCAAGGAGGATCTGAGTAACTATGGACTGGTTAGTCTCACACTTCTATCATTGGGAAAACCCTTGAAAAAATTATCAAGGATCACATTTGTAGGAGTCCAGTGGGTAATATAATGCTGAAGGGCAATGAGCAAGGGTTCGTAGCAGGTAAATCCTGCCTGACTAACCTTGTTTTTTTCTATGACCAGGTCACTAAATGCTTAGATGCAGTAGTCAAGGTACATGTCATGTACTTGGACTTTAAGAAGGCCTGCAACACAGTATCCCATCCTATTCTTATAAACAAATTGAATAGCTGTGCTATGGGTGACTACACAGTTATGTGGGTGGCAAATTGGCTTATGGGTTGGACTGAGAGAGTGGTGGTGGACTGGTCGTTATTGACCTTAAAAGATGTGGGCAGTGGGGTCCCCCCAAGGCTTGGCCCTTGGGCTGGTGCTGTTCAATATCTTCATCAGCGACCTGGATGAGGATGTGGAAAGCACTTTGTCCAAATTTGCAGATGACACAAAACTATGGGGCGAAGCAAACACACTGATGGGAAGAAGCTGAATTCAGGTGGACCTGGACAGGTTAAAGAAGTGGGAAGAGAACAATAGGATGCAGTTCAAAAAGGACAAGTGCAAGGTGCTGTACCTTGGGAGAGAGAATCATCAGTACACCTATAGGCTGGGGGATGACCTTCTCAGCAGCACAGTGGCAGAAAGAGATCTCAGAGTCGTTGTCGACTCCAAGATGAACGAGTCATCAATGTGATGGAGTAACTAGCACAGCTAACTGAACTTTGTAATGCTTTAGTAGGCGCATCATGAACAGGTCCAGGGAGGTGATGCTCCCCCTCTATGCAGCACTGGTCAGGCTGCAGCTAGAGTACTGCATCCAATTCTGGGTGCTACAATTCAAGAAGGCTGTGGACAACCTTGAGAGGGTCCAGAGGAGGGCCACTCGTATGGTTAGAGGCCTGCAGGGAAGGCCTTATGAGGAAAGGCTGAGGGACCTGGACCTTTTCAGCCTCCTCAAGAAAAGGCTGAGGGGGGATACAAATTCATAGTT